>NW_006159655.1:1450475-1488344 GCF_000334495.1 Tupaia belangeri chinensis | reverse complement strand
ACATCTAAAAAAAAAAAAAATATATATATATATATATATAAAGCTGGGGCTGGCAGGTGGCATGGTGGTTAAGGCACTCAGTACCCACATGGCCAGCCGTGATTCCTGGTGCATTGCTTTCTCACTTTCCCTTTCTCTCTCTGTCTCTCTGTCTCTTTCTGGTCAACCTAAAAAATAAATAACGATAACAAATAAATTAAATAAATAAAGCTGTACTTTTCTGGTATTAAATATATTTTTCCTAATGTACTGAAACAAACTAAATTTAGACTATCAACTGAATGAGTACAAATTTGAGCAGAGCACTAACTGAACACTAATTGAATTGTTTCTTTTAAAATCCAAAGACCAAACTAAGTGGTGGCATGATGGTTAAGGCAGTTTGATCCCACAGGCCAACTGTATGGTTCAAGTCTCAGACCCTGTAACTTGAAAAAACATGCTGGGTGCTTGTGCATGCATGCCCAAAATTCCAAGAGGAACATGGAGAAAGGATTGCAGCATGCAACGGGCACACAGTGCCCTGTAGCAAGAATTTAAGAGGAAAAAAAATCCAAAAACTAATCTTGAAACATCTGGGTCTCTTGAAAATCATTTTTATTTAAATTTTCATACAATTCAATAGCTGTTATTTAAATGTTGCTATCATTCTAACCTTAAGAGTTATCTTTAAATTGATTTATAATTGTATGATCAGCAGAACCAGTTTACATATACATCTTCATTCTGAAATGACTTACCAATGTTGAACATATAAATATGGCTATTGTTTTATTAAAAATTATTAATTCAATTTTATTTCTTATTTTTATTTTAATTTGCTATAGGTACATGCACTCACTAGAGAGAGAGAGAGACAGAGAGGGTGATGGTTGAGAAATCGAACAACCAGATCCAGGGCTTGAATTGTGGTCAGCCATGTGAGAGTCCAGCACCTTAACCACCATGACACCTGCTGGCCTAGATATAAGCTATTCTTACTCTCTCTACTTTCTCCCTTTTGGTCTCTTTGTCTCTTCCTATCCTTTCCTGATGATTGATTGGGTGTGGGCATTACTGAAGCAAAGTCGTGAGTCAGAATCACTCAATATTCCTTCTTCCCAAGGTTGCCTTGTTTCCTTATTACAATCTATTCACTCCCATAACTGTACCATCACCCAGGTCAACACATTTTTTTTCAGACCTGGACAAACTATTCTGTCCATGGTGTGGACTTTAACAAAGAAATGTGACACATTCATCTAATTCTATGTGAGAGTGTAAAGTGAGTTGTAGAACAGGACTGTCCATTCACAATGAACAGTCGAGGCATCTCCCTTGCCCCAGGCTCAGTGTCCTGCTTTAAGGCTAAAGTAAAGGACACCAAGGTTCACCAATTTTTATCTGGTTGATTTCTACCATAAAACATCAATGCCTTCTTTCTGATCTTCTAGGAACCAAAGAGGTTGTTGTCCATGTGGATGATGATGGAGTCATCTCGTTGAATTTCGAATGTGATCAGATGTCTCCGCAGTCAGAGTTCACCTGGTCCAAAGACTACGTATCCACTGAGGACTCCCCACGAGTAGAAGTCGAAAGCAAAGGCAACAAGTAAGGACTGTTTCCAGTGAAATATGGGTTTTCTTTTCACTCTAGAGCATAAAGTACTCTCTTTGCTTTGTACTTAAACTACTTGGAATAAATGGATGAAATCACAAATATTTTATACCCAGTATTATAAAAACTCATAACCAATATAAACCTTAAAAATAGGAATCCTCACAAAACACTTTTCAAAAATTTTGCAGTAAAACATATTTGGTCAAAGAAGAGACAATCAAACTCATTTTTCTTCCAGTTTGTGCACATAATATTTAAATGTTTGGCTGATTTTAGACACTTACTAGTGCTAACTCACTAACGTTAGAAAGCACGGTGTACTAGACCATTGATCTATTTCCTTATTTTTTTCTCACAATTTAACCCTTATTTTTTGTGCTACTGCAACAATTTGTAGAGCTGATTTTTTTGTCAGGAAAATGAAAGAGAACCTACAAACCAGTGCTGATCGAGAAGTAGTTTTCCTGCCTCTTTTTTAAAATTTATTTTTTATGTTTTCTGTATATTTTACTTCTTCCCCCTCTTCCCCTTTCTATATATTTTACTTCCTTCCCTCCCTCTTACCCTCCACTATTTCTTAATTCATGCTCCACATTATATGCAAGGCAAGATACTGGGTGCTGGGAGATATAATAGTGAAATGCAGATCCTGTTCCTGAAGATACAGCAATTATGCAGCAGGGAGAAAGGGTCTGAACATCAAATACATTATATAGTTTAGGGAAAGGGAATGCAGGGGCTGACGCAGGAGCACCCAGAGTAACCAGCAGCCGGTTCTGCCCTGTGGGGGAGAAGCCCAGGATTCCCAGCTAGGGCTGACCAGCTTAGTATCTTTATGCAGGGTGTGTGTTAATATGCAGTGTAGTTTGGGGTGAGAGATTGGTATTAGACTGTCCTCTCCATCACTGTCAACCCCTAGGACAAGGGCAGGAAATTCTTCCCAGGGAAAATGTCCCGAGACATTAAGAATGAGCAAGCTTTAGAGGGAGAGGACAAGTCTTCCAAATAAAGGCAGTAGCACATGCATTTGCCTAGGGACAAGGCAAAACGCAGGCTTGCACAGCCTCATTTCTAAGAAAATGTCTTCTTCTGAAGGACGAAAATGACTTTCAAAGACCTTGGGACGGATGACTTGGGCATTTATTCTTGTGATGTAACAGACACTGATGGAATAGCATCAAGCTACGTAATAGACGAGGAAGGTCAGTTTAAAATCAGTTCATTCGTAAGTCTAAATGTTTCCTTAACTTCTCAATTATTCACAGTAATTCTTACAGGACTTCAGTTTTAGTACTTTAATGTTTAATTGTTTTGTTTTGTTTTGTTTTTCCTCTACAGAATTGAAACGCTTACTAGCTCTCAGCCAGGAACACAAGTTCCCAAGTAAGTGTCTACAATACATTCACAGATAGTAGCTGTCTCATTAGGGGGCAGCATCTAGAATTGGTCAGATGACAGCATGACTGGACAAACGTATGGACAGAGCCTTATCATTTGTCATGCAGTGAGCCAGTTTCTGAGACAAGAGTTTGTTTAGAGGAAGGCTTTATTATGGGAGATATCAACCAGGACAGCAGTAGAGTCCGAGACACTCAAAGTACCAGATTCAAGATTGAGGGGCAAGTAGGACTTTTAAACATTTGTAAGTCAGGAATGTGGCAACATGAGGGTCTGGAAGCAGGAATCCAAGAACTTTCCTGGATAATTTTTATGATGTCATCTTTACCAGATGGTGCTGTTTTCTTGGTGCTGGGCAGTCCTGAGGAGGGTTCAGAGCTAGATGTTATCATCAAGTCCATTTTGGGTAAAGAGCTCAAGACAAAAAACCCTTAGGACAACTGGATCTCTTCAGTCTTTGGATTCTACTTGTGGCTCTGTCTTGCGAAAGTTGGACAATTAAGCCTCTCATAAAGCAGTTACTACCAGACAT
Source organism: Tupaia belangeri chinensis (assembly GCF_000334495.1). Classification (NCBI taxonomy): domain Eukaryota; kingdom Metazoa; phylum Chordata; class Mammalia; order Scandentia; family Tupaiidae; genus Tupaia; species Tupaia belangeri. Next base: position 1,484,815 of record NW_006159655.1, on the reverse strand, counting down.
TACCCATAGTGTGCAGGTAACATGGATTAGTCAGGAGGGAGAGAGCATGAACTCAGCTTATTATGTAAATTACCTAGGATGCTGGGCATGTTTCTTTTCCTTTACTGATAATTACTGTATTTAAGATGAAACAAGGAAAAATTTTTGCTTCTCAGTGGCCTGCTATGTGGTTGGATTAAGAAAAGAGGCTCTCAGGCCAGCTGGTAGTATACAGGTTAAGGCAATGGATTCCACATGGCCAACCATGAGGTTCCAGTCCCAGACCCAGGGGCTTGAAAATCATTCCAGGTGTGCATGCATGCGTGCCCCAAATCCTAAGGAGACTGAAGGAGAAGGGATTATGGCATGGCCATCCCCTCTGGGGGGGTAATTTCTTGTTCTCTCTCTTTCTCTCTCTCTCTCTCTCACACACACACACATGCACCCTTTAAGGCAAAAAAAGAAGAAGAAGAAGTGAAAGAAAACAAGGCTCCTGAGAACAAAGAAGAGTCTTGAAAAAGTTTGTAGAAAATGTGTATTAGGAAAAACTATACATACATTCTATTTTTTGGTACCAAAATAAACTCATACTTTAATTTCACTTTCCAATGAACTTTCTGAAGTCCCTTTGTATTGTGGAACACCTACCAGTAGTTATATGCACTTTCAAGAATGGTGATTTTTTTCCCTTTCCCACCATTCTCTCTGGTGATACCAAGTATGCTAACATAGAAAATGTATGCCATGATTTACTACATGGAGAAGTACCAGACTTTGTAGGTATAACATCTGAGTAACTCAGTTCCTTACTTTTTGCCTATATATTTAAAAATGTATATATGTGTGCCCATTTATACGTCTTTATATCAACAAATCGCTTCATAGGTAATGTTGGCACTTGATAGAAGAATTGTACCTCTAAAAACAGACAATCTAAAGATAGTACTTACCATTTTAAACTCCTGAGAAATAGCGTAAAGACACCTTGGTCAGGAAAAGAAATCCTCTGAACTATCACCAAGCCCTTCAGTTAAGCACCTTCTCCTTAAAAGATTAAATTCCACAGCTGGCATCTAAGAAAAGAGAAAGAAGTCTGAAATGACACTCGGAAGTTTCCACTGCCTGATAAGATTGCTGCTGTTAGCATATCTCTTGACCAAAGTAGTGAAGCATCTAGATAGTTACACCCTAGAGTTAGAAAAAAACACAAAGAACATGATAAAATACTTTTAAGTCATTCTTTTAAGTCAGGAATTTTGAAAGAATTTCTTAATACTTAAAACTCCTTCTCTACTACAGGAATTTTTAGAATCCAGAAAGCTATATGTCAATCCCAGGCAGGATAAGATTGTGGGCAAAACCTTGTATATTGCTATATTGGTGCGTATTTTTCTTTCTTTTTTTTTTTTATTCTTTTTAAAATTTTTTTAAATTTAGCCATTCATTTATTTTAATTTGACCAGAGCAAGACAGACAGAGAGAGAGAGAGAGAGAGAAAGTGGGAAAGCAAGCCACCAGGACCAGGACTTGAACCGTGGTTGGCTATGTGGGAGTGTTCAGCACCTTAACCACCACGCCACCTGCTGGTCCCCATTGGTGTGTATTTTTCTAGAGAAAAAAAAATCCTCGATTTTCACTAAATTCTCAAAGGATGTTGTTATTAAAAACAAGCACACGCTTTCTAGAGCTAATAGCCTACCTTCTCTTCCATCACAAGGAATTGCTTGTTTGATGGTGAGGCTGAGTATTGAGGACTTTTGTCCTCAGCTAGAATGTTCTCAACCCCAACATTTGTACCCCACAGCAGAGTGGAGTGCCTGTGGGGTACAAATGTAGGATACGAACTTATGAATTCCCGGGAGAACCTGCCACATGGCATTAGGCAAGCCATTTTTCATCTGTGCACTTACTCACCATAAAAGTGGAATAGTGGGCCAGCCCTGTGGCGCAGTGGCTAAATATTGTGCATAGAGAGCTGGACCTCACACAGTCAATTATGGTTCAAATTCTGGCCCAAGTAGCTTGAAAAATAACCCAAACATATGTGTATATGCATATCCAAAAAGGAAAGGGGAAATAGACGAGAGGATTACAGTGTTACTATGCTCCACTGGGGGTGTTGTCTCTCTCTGTCTCTCTCTCTCTGGCAAGTATATGTTCCCTGTGACATTAGAAATGGGGAAAACAACAACAAAAATAGGAAATTGATTCTATAATATTTTAAAAGTTAATTTTAAAAATTATGTAGAAGGTGGAGGGGCCGGTAGGTGGTATGGTGGTTAAAGGCGCTGGATTCCCACATGGCTGACCATGGTTCTAGTCCTGGACCTGGTGGCTTGCTTTCTCACTTTCTCTTCCTCTCTCTCTCTCACTCTGTCCCTCTCTGGTCAAATTTAAATAAGCAAATGAATACATAATAAATAATTTCCCCATTTCCCACATGCCTTCCCTGAGCACTCGCTGGTTGGGCTTCCTCCAACCCTTTGCAACTTTAACTGAATTCCTGTTTCTTCCCATAGATAAGATTAATATTTGACATTTAAAAAGTAATTAATAGGATACCACCAGATGTCATAATAGTTATGTCTTCAAACTCTCAGGTAGTCAACCGCAGTTTGAGTCCTGGACCAGTTGGCTTCAAACTCTCACTGGTCACATGTGCATGTGTTCCCCAAATCCCTAGAGGGGAACGGAGGAGAAGGGATTGTATTGACATCCACCCTGGGGGATTATTTCTTGCTATCTCTCTCTCTCTCTCTGGCAAGTATATGTTCCCTGTGACATTAGAAATGGGGAAAACAACAACAAAAATAGGAAATTGATTCTATAATATTTTAAAAGTTAATTTTAAAAATTATGTAGAAGGTGGAGGGGCCGGTAGGTGGTATGGTGGTTAAAGGCGCTGGATTCCCACATGGCTGACCATGGTTCTAGTCCTGGACCTGGTGGCTTGCTTTCTCACTTTCTCTTCCTCTCTCTCTCTCACTCTGTCCCTCTCTGGTCAAATTTAAATAAGCAAATGAATACATAATAAATAAAGTTAAATAAAATAATTTTTTAAAAAATTATGTAGAAGGTGGGAAATTTAGGCCTGTACAGAAAGTGTTACTTCATTCTTGGAACCTGAGTGGCTCACTTCCATTTCCCAGAGCCTGTTTGTTGGGTTTGTTTTCTTCCAGGGATAGCTGTTACAATAGTTTATAGCAACTACCATGTAGAGATGCTATAAACTATATCATGATAACATAATAAATGTAGTATTGCTTGATCCTTGATCTCTTGAGGACAAATATAAACTCATTAAAACAGAACAGTGATCCTAGAAGAACTGCTGTTCACAAACAGAGTCACTGTCTCCAAGCCACATAGAATGTTTGCCCTGTCTACTCTCAGACATTGGTAGAAATGGAGAGGAACAGATCTAGTTAGTCAGACAATAAACATTGGTTAGGCATCTAAGCAACAACTGGTCCAAACAACATTGACATTTAGCTCAGAGAATGGAGATGAGAGAAGATGGGATGTCATGGCTGAGCTCAAGACGCCCAGGCCTCCCCGGAGTTCAATGACCATATAGACTCAGTGATGGCATTAATGAAGGCAGCAGTAATTGTCTGATGTCACTATCATTTACGCTGAGAGGTTTTATTTTACGTAAGTCTAAGGACTCTCATTGTTAGTGCTATGAGAAAGGGAAGTAGCAAACTGAGTTATCCTTTTATTAGAAACTTGGCATAGCAGTTTGGTGGGCACAGAGGGAAAATCCAAGAATGTGTTTAAGATTTTCCCATGCAAATATTGGATCTCTCAATACAAGAGAGGTTCTGTTGGCCTTTTGAAGCAGTATTTTAAATATTACAGTTCCAGGACTTTTCTTTCCCTGACCACTACCAGCCCAATGAGATCACTATGGAAGTATTTTCAGAGAGCTGATGATAATATTGGGTAGAATATCTAATTTCTCAATTTACATGTACTCCCTCTCCGTAAATGTTAACATGTTAATTAAGTCATTTTCCTGAAACTTTGTAAGAGTTTTAAATAATCTCATTCCTTACACAGTGTTGTAGAGTATGTTGTTTCTTTGTCCTTTGTCACAGTAAATTATACCATGTTTTCAAAAATAATTTGAAAGCCACAAAACATATACCTTAAACCTACAAACAAAAGATATTTTGCTGGAGCAAATCAAGTGCTAGAGAAAAGAACCTAAGAAAAACTTAGAGCTGAGAAAAAGAAAAATGTGCAAAGCTAAAAATAGTAACTTAGTCTATCTTGCCAGTATTGGTACTAAATTGCAGCATGAAGAGGCAGCTTATTTGAAGGTAGAGGGTACACTTTGGTATTGTCAATATCCTACATAATTATCTCCTCATTGGTACACGCTGGTTAATATCCTATTTGCATACTAACACAATATGTGTGCAGATATACACACACACACATATGCTATGCAGAAATATAGAAAAACTGACATGTCCTCTTAGCTGTTGACGAATTAGATTTTACAATTGGGAGTTGTAGGTGTTGTGGAAGCAACTAGAGGAAGAAAGAGATACAAAAGTATTAATAGCCAACATTCATAGATTTATAACAACATTTGTTATATGCCAGGCTTTTTAGAATATTTAAATGGAATATATCATTTGAAATTTGCAATAACCTTAAAAGGGTCAGTCCTACTGTAATTTGGTTTTAGATGTGAAGACAGTGAAGCCCATAGAGATTATGTAACTAGGCCAATTGCACACAGCTGGTAAAGCCCAGGTGGTCTGTCTCTGGAGCCAGTTTTTGTTTTTTTAATTTTTACAATTTAAATATTTATTTTAATTTTTTTGAACATTTACTTACTGCACATTCTTACTTATACTGCGTATTAGTCCAGTCAAAGATATTAACATACACATAAATACCAAAAGATAATTTTCCATGTTTGCGTCCATTAAACATTTTGCTTTTTTCTTTCCATTGATTCCCTCCCTCCTGCCCTGGAGCCATTTCTAACCACAATATGGGCTGTTTCTGTACAAGCATTTGGCATGTTTTCTCTTTGCTCTTGTGGCAATTTGTTTTTTTGTTTGTTTGTTTTGGTTTTTGGGTTTTTTTAGAGGTTTTTGCTATAGGGCGCGTGCACTCACTAGACAGACAGAGAGAGAGACAGAGAGTCAGAAAGCGAGAAATCACCCCCCAGGAGGAATGGCCATGCCGCAATCCCTTCTCCTCCATTCTCCTCTCAGGATCTTGGGCACACACGCACATGCACCCGGCGTGAGTTTTAAGCCACCGGGTCCGGGACACGAACCGCAGTCGACTACGTGGGAGTCCAGCGACATAGCCATTATGCTAACTGTTGGTCCCTTCTTGTGGCAATTTGTGGTGGCCAGTGTTCCCCAGATGATGTTTTCATGACTCAGGAAGGACATTGACCACTAGGGAGCTGGAAGCTTCCAGGAGGGTCTGCTCCTCCCACTCCATCACCACATCATTCATATAGTAGGTTCCTCAGAATGGGCTCTCTAGACTTTTCTAGAATAGATTGTGCTTTCTGCTCTCTAAGACTGTGATATCCTGTAAGAAGAAAGCTTAGCCTCTGTTCTCGCCACCCTGAGGTCTGGCCACTATTCACTACTCAGACATCATGCTCACACTGGGAAACCACCAGTATTCTTCAGAGTGGACAACGTGGACCAAGAGAAATACAGAATAGAAGGAATAACCCTGTCTCGGCTCTACTACACAGCATGTTACCATGCTTTCTCAGAACTCTGTAAAATTAGGGGAGAGAGAGAACTAACCTTCTTGAGCATAGATCATTATTCACAATTTCTTAATATTATTACATTTACTCTTCTTGACAACCTTTGTGAGGCACAGGATACCCATGTTCACAAGTGAGGAGCTAACGTTCAAGAATATCCTGTGACTACAAAGACTATCTTCTCTCTACCTGCTACCCCCCCCCCCCCCCCCCCCCGCCAGTCAAAGATGTCTAAGCCTCCTCTCTGTCCTGAATTGGAATGAATCTATAAACGGATTTTTTAAAAATTATGTTTAATTTGCCAGTGGGTGCATGTGCTTGCCAGAGACACACAGAGAGAGGCAGAGGGAGAAAGCACCTCCCTCCCCATTGAAGTGTGGTCATGCTACAATTTCTTTTCCTCCATTTCTCCATTCTGTCAGGATTTGAGACACACATGCACGCGTGCCCAGCATGTTTTTCAAGCCACTTTGACAGGACTTAAACCATGATCAGTCATGTGAAATCTGGTTCCCCTAACTACTAGGCCATAGGACCAACCCCTGTACCTGAATTTTATATGCATATGGAATAACAGAAAAGAAAGGCTTCTCTTGGGGGCCAGCAGGTGGCATGGTGGTTAAGTCACTGGACTCCCACATGGTAACCACAGTTCAAGTCCCAGATCTGGCTACTTTCTTTCTCTCTCTCTCTCTCTCTCTCTCTCTCCCTGGAACACACATACCATATACCAAATTTAAAAATAATAATGAATAAATTAAATTAATTATTCTTTTTTTAAAAAAGAAATGTATCTCTTGAGGTTTAATAAGGGTCGTTTTAGGATAAATATAAAGAGGGACCAGCAGATGTGTTGGTTACATCACTAGACTCCCATGTAATCAACCGCAGTTCAAGTCCCAGACCTGGTGGCTTAAAACACCAGGTGCGTGTGTGTCTGTGCCCAAAATCCCAAGGCGAGAATAGCAGAGAAGGTCAAAATCCCAAGGGGAGAATAGAAGAGAAGGGATTGTGGCATGGCCATCCCCACTAGGGGAGATGATGTCTGTCTCTCTGTCTCTCCAGTGAGTGTATACTCCCTGTAGCAAAAATATCTCTCTCTCTTAAAAAAAAAAAAATCGAAAAGATAAATATGAAGAAATACTAATGTACTTTTGGTAGAAGTTTTAGAAGCTAGTAATTTAAAATATGGTACTTGCTGAAGTTTTGTGTAAGTCTAAAAACAGTGTAGAGAAAAAAAAAATTGATGATTTAGCCTGAATAAAGCTAAAGATTATTAAACTGTGAGAAATAACCATACTTTTCCACAGAATATGTCCTGGAGCCATATCTGATACAAAACCATGGTTGGAAGAGACTTTCTAGAGAATATCCTCTTCGTTTGTTTATTTTTCTACATTTTTGCTATAGGGCACATGCCCTTGCCAGAGAAAGAGAGAGACAAATTACCCCCCAGGGAGAATGGCCATGCCATAATCCCTTCTCGTTCTCCTCTCAGAATTTTGGACCCATGCACATGTGCTTGACATGTTTTCATGTCTCCAGCTCTGGAACTCAAATCATACCAATGGCCATGTGGGATCCAGCTGCTTTAACCACCATGCCACCTAGCTGACCCCAAAAACATTTTCAAGTTACAAGAATTTTAAAAACTAGTTTTGAGAGATGTCAACCAACTTTTAAAAATCATGGAGTCTCATACAGCTTAAGCAATACAGGTATAAATCAGAGATACCATATAGTTTCTTCACTTTCTATGTGAAGAAAGCCATGTTATAGTTCCATATAGGTTCTCAATAATGATTCAGGTATTGGCCTCTGAAAAATTTGCTTAGTCTTGGGAGCCAGCAGTTAGCATAATGGCTATGTCACTGGACTCCCATGTAGTCAGCCGCGGTTTGCATCCCGGACCCGGTGGCTTAAAACTCACGCCAGGTGCGTGTGCATGCGTACCCAAGATCCCGAGAAGAGAAGGGATTGTGGCACGGCCATCCCCCTTGGGGGGTGATTTCTCGCTTTCTGTCTCTCTGTCTTTCTCTGTCTGGCGAGAGCACGCGTCCTCTCAAAAAAAAAAAAAGTGAAAGAATCTCCAAGTGAGTTACATTGTTTGATAAAATAAAATTTAACTTCTTTCTAAATATTTTGACGTAATTAAGATATCAAAACTTAGAATGTAGGGAACCAGCAGTTAGCGTAATGGCTATGTCGCTGGACTCCCACATAGTGGACCGTGGTTCACATCCCGGACCTGGTGGCTTAAAACTCACGCCGGGCACGTGTGCGTGCGTGCCCAAGGTCCCAAGAGGAGAATGGAGGAGAAAGAATTGCGGCGTGACCATCCCCCCTGGGGGGTGATTTCTCGCTTTCTGTCTCTATGTCTCTCTCTGTCTGTCTGGCGAGCACACACGCCCTATAGCGAAAACCTCTCCAAAAAATAAAAATAAATAAATAAATAAACTTAGAATGTAAATCTGGAAAATATCTTGACTAATCAAGGCAGTTATTTAATTCCATTCATTTACAGACAAAACAAGTGAGCCCAGCAACTCACAGTGACCTACCTAGTACCACAGTTTATTAATTACAGACTTTGGACTAGACTCCAGTTTTCCTGAGGCCACCTCAGGACTCCTTCATCACACCCTGTGATTGCCCCTAAGTTAATATAATGCTAGAGAGTCACAAATGTTAGCTGCAAGTTCCCATGGAGATAAGTTCATCTTCCTCATTTTTACAGCTGAGATGACTAAGATTCAGACAAGGTGAACAGTGTGCCCAAAGCGGCAGACCCGGAGTTAGAGCCCAAGTCTTCTGTCCCTTAGTCCGAGTCTTTCACTTCAAATCTGGGCTTTGTAAGAAGCAAGGTTTTACCTTCCCATTGACTTTTTAAAAACTTACTGGAAAATCTGCGTCAGTATCATTGCTACTTGTGTCATTGCTATGTTTACTTTTATTTTGCATAGCCGTCCCTGTTAAATCAGAGCTGGCAGTTGAAATCTTGGAGAAAGGACAAGTTCGGTTTTGGATGCAGGCGGAGAAGCTGTCCAGCAACGCTAAAGTCAGCTACATATTTAATGACAAGGAAATTTTCGAAGGGCCGGTAGGTTTGATGCTTTTTTAAATTTCTTTTTAAAAATTTTTAAATTTGCATTAAATCACTATATATCTTTACAGTGTATAACATTGCTTTTTTCAGCATGAAGGCTTTATGCTTTCTAGATATTTAAACATATCATTTTAGAATATTCTGAGGTCCTATTAGAATACATATAAATTATATGCATATAAAAATGTGTTATAAAAAACACTGGGGAGTGAGTGAGGTAGGGAAGTTTAAGTCATTTTCATATGTAAAACATGGGAAGGAAAAGTACAGGCTGACTACATCATATTGTCCAAACTAGGATACTTTTGAGCATGAAAGAGGCTGCTATTAATAATTTTTCAAGATCAGCAGTTATAAAACAAAACCATCTTAGGCAAATCGCCCATGAAAATAGAGAACAGCTTTCCTGGGAAGACAAAACAGCAAATACCTTTTCCTAAACTCGCAGTATATTCACCTTAAAAACTCCAGCACAAACTTGATACATTATATAGAGAACATGATCTCTTACAATGGCTCAGAAAAATGCAGCTAAAATATCACTCATTGCTTTTCTGGTTAAAAATGCAATATATCCTTATCATTAAAAAATTTAAAGACTTGGGAAGGACAAATCACACATTCTAACAACTTTTTGATGTACGTGCAGGTATATACCTTTCAGATGCTTGTCCTATACTTTGTGTGTAGTTTATATTTTTGTGTCCTATTCGCATAGGTGATTTTATATATGTGTGTGTATGTATATATAAAAAGCTAGTGTTATAATAAGATGTATACAAAATATTATTCTCTTTGTTTTCGACATAAGCATAGTGTTCATAGATAGAGTTACAACTTCTGAACTATATTTGCCCTCCTCATGTTATCAGCAGAGACAGCTCTGGGCCAGTACCCAGCAGTACTAAAGAACTCAGAGTTCAGAGACTCTGGCCCTCACCTGTACTATTTTTTTTTTTTTAAGAGTTTTTTGCCATAGGGCACATGTGCTCACTAGTCAGACAGAGAGAGACAGAGAGACAGAAAGCAAGAAATCACCACTCAGGGGGAATGGCCACACTGCAATCCCTTCTCCTCCATTCTCCAATCGGGATTTTGGGCACGCACGCACACATGCCCAGAGTGAGTTTTTTTTTTTTAGAGATTTTCACTATAGGGTGTGTGCGCTTGCCAGACAGACAGAGAGAGAGATAGAGACAGAAAGCGAGAGATCACTCCCCAGGGGGGATGGTCACGCTGCAATCCCTTCTCCTCCATTTTCCTCTCGGGATCTTGGGCACACACACACACACACCCAGCGTGAGTTTTAAGCCACCGAGTAGCCGTGGTCAACTATGTGGCAGTCCAGTGACATAGCCATTACGCTAACTGCTGGTTCCCGCCCGGAGTGAGTTTCAAGCCACCGGGTCCAGGACTCGAACTGTGGTTGACTACATGGGAGTGCAGTGACATGGCCAATATACTAACTGCTGGTCCTGTCACCTGTACTATTATAAGTGTCAATGAGAGACTAATTACAGGGAGAAGATATAGTCTGGAAACCCATTCTGTTTTTACTGAGATATATTTTTAAAACACTTGGGAACCAGCAGTTAGCGTAATGGCTATGTCGCTGGACTCCCACGTAGTCGACCGTGGTTCATGTCCCAGACCCGGTGGCTTAAAACTCACACCGGGTGCGTGTGCGTGCGTGCCCCAGATCCCGAGAGGAGAATGGAGGAGAAGGGATTGCGGTGTGACCATCCCCCATGGGGGATGATTTCTTGCTTTCTGTCTCTATTTCTCTCTCTGTCTGTCTGGCGAGCGCACGTGCCCTATAGCAAAAACCTCTCCAAAAAAAAAAAAAAAAGAACACTTGAGGATTCCTCAGTGAGGGGGAAAAGGAATAACATAATAGCAAAAGAGTATGCTATACATTTTTATCAGTACATATGATGTCTTTACGTAGAACAAGTCACTCACACACCCACTATGGTCCATTCCCACCCTATTTTGAAAATGTTCTCATCGACTACTGTGATCACCACCTGCCAGGGGAGAGGTAGAAAAAGCATTGCTGACCACACTGTACCCGCAGCCAGAGTGGCCATTCACACGCATGTGTGTGTGGATGCACTCCTCTTCAGTGTTCAAGCATGCACACACGTTGCCATGCACGTATACAGTTATTATCTTAGGTCAAGTTCCCTATAAGGAGTTGGAAATAGGGCTTCATTTTTGCATGATTTATTGAGAGAGGACCATCAGGAGGGGACAAGGGAGAGGGTGGGGGGGAACTAAGCAAAATGCTCTTTCTTCTTGCAGGGAGGTTTAGGGAGCATAGCTTGTACCAGGGAATTGGTCCCAGACCTAAGCCATCATTCTAAATCTGTCATGGAATTTGTACTTGTCTGCCCAGGCCTAGGATTTATCTCTCCATTCTGAAAACAAAACAAAAAGCCAAAAAAGCCAATGCGACAAAATAACCACAGCATAAAAGGACTATTTTGGTTCCTCGAGAGCAAATAGATTTTAAATGGTTCAGAAGCATTTTATTATTGACATATTAATTCAGCAGCTGTTTATTGTCTGCAGTATACTGTGCATACGCTAGATGTTGGTGGTGCAGCTAGGGACTTTTTCACACCGCCTACAGTTTACATTGTTCTGATCATTTAAAGTAGTGTGGTCAGGAGAGTGATAAAATGAGAGTCTAAAAACAACTTTCCAATAACATTTTGTGACACAGGGTAACAAAACTCTATTTATATTTAAGATAAAATTTCAGGCTTTTTTGTAATCGATTCTGGTGTAAGTAGATTAGTCCACACAATATTTCTCTTTTCCCAAGTACCACACTTGAAAGAACTTGTTCAATTGTCAAAGCTTTCATTAAAATTATGATGCTTTAGAGCTTATTGCTATTTCATTAGGCATATTGTCATCACAGAAAAATATCTGCCTTCTGACATTTGTCTTTTCCTTTCACAATGAAGAAATATAAGATGCATATTGACCGAAACACTGGCATAATTGAAATGTTCATGGAAAAGCTACAGGATGACGATGAAGGAACATATTCTTTCCAGATTCAAGATGGAAAAGCAACTGGCCATTCTACTATTGTTCTCATTGGTGATGGTAAGAATTCTGTGGAACATTAACTAGAAGACTTCCATGCATAAAAGGGGTCATACGTAGCAGATATTATTTCTGAACTGAGTTCCACTCTTCAAAGTACAGTCTTCAGTTAATGCTTTCCATAGTATTTCATTTCAAAGGAACAAAAGTTTATTTAAAAGAACATCAAAGCTATCCTTGGCCCACAAGCAAGACTGCATTTAAATAGTCTCATATGTAAAAAAAGTATTTATTACTTAAATTTCCAGTGAAGAGGATTATAATACAACAAACTATGATACTGTTTTACAATATGTACTTCCTCTAAATTACTTAAATTAAGAAGAAAAATATGGGACCAGCAGTTGGCATAATGGCTATGTCACTGGATTCCCATATAGTCAACTGTGGTTCGAGTCCCAGACCCAGTGGCTTAAACTCATGCCAGGCATGTGTGCGCGTACGCCCAGGATCTCAAGAGGAGAAGGGATTGTGGCGTGGCCATCCCCCCCACCCCCAGAGAGTGATTTCTCACTTTCTGTCTCTGTCTCTTTCTCTTTCTGGCGAGCACACGTGCCCTATAGCAAAAAGCTCTGAAAAATTTTAAGAAAAATATGTAAAAGTAGTGCTTGCCAAATCTATCAATTATATATTAGGTTGTCAGAAAAGTTATGACATATTTTTCTATATTTTTCTTGCAAAACTGTGTCATGACCTTCTCCACGACTCTTGTTGTAGGTCAGCTGCCATAAGCAACTATGGGAACCACCAAAATTTTAAACATGGCATTTGACACAGCAATGAAAAAGCTGATAGGATATCTATATTTGCAACATCCAACACTGTTTCAGTGTTTACTGGATTTATAACTTTGGACAAGCTAGTTAACCTTTCTAAACCTATTTCTTTACCTATAAAAATAAAAAACAAGTAGAGTCATCACAATGGATGAGTATTATAATAACTGTTATAAATCACTGTGTAGTGGCCAGATGTACATTTACTGCTCAATTCAACTTTGTATTTCCTTGTTTTTCAATTCTCAGTTTATAAAAATCTCCAGAAAGAAGCTGAATTCCAGCGGCAAGAATGGATCAGGAAGCAAGGTAAAAAATAGGCCTTGGGTAAAGAGAAAATCTTCAATTATTTTGTACAAACTGCTCCAAGATTATTTCCACAACAAATAAAAGTAAATATTATGTTAGCAATGCCAGACAAATAAAAATAATTGAAAATATTTGTCATTACATATGTAGATATTGGCCCAGCCACAGAAGCACGGCAGCAGCACTCAGCAATGCTGAATCCATAAAGAAGATCCAGGTTTAGTTCTCACGTTGGGCTTTACATGCCAAGTGTACATACATCCATAATCCTTGCTAGGTGGGAAGGCTTGGGGGATCACAATGTGAGACCCTGTTGATGATTCTTTTCTCTCTCTCTCTCTCTCCCCCTCATAAAATAAATAAATAAATAAACCTTTAAAAATATGTAGTTATCAGGCTGGCCCCATGGCCTAATGGTTAAGGAAGCAGAAATTCCCATGGCAAACCTCACTTCAAGTCCTGCTCGTGGTCCTGGTAACTTGAAAAACATCTTGGATCTCTTTTTCGTGGCGAATCAGAGGAGGTCAGCTGCTTCAAGATGAAGCTGAGTATCTCCTTCCCAGCCACAGGCTGCCAGAAACTCATTGAGGGGGATGATGAACGCAAACTTCATACTTTTTATGAGAAGTGTATGGCCACAGAAGTTGGTGCTGACACTCTGGGTGAAGAATGGAGGGGTTATGTAGTCTGAATCAGGATGGAAATGACAAACAAGGTTTCCCCATGAAGCACGGTGTCCTGCCCCACGGCCGTGTCCGCCCGTTACTGAGTAAGGGATATTCCTGTTACAGACCAAGGAGAACTGGAGAAAGAAAGCGCAAATCTGTTCAGGGCTGCATTGTGGATACCAATCTGAGCTCTCTCAACTTGGTTATTGTAAAAAAGGAGAGAAGGATATTCTAGGACTGACTGATACTACCGTGCCTCATTGCCTGGGGCCTAAGAGAGCTAGCAGAACCCTAAAACTTTTCAGTCTCTCTAAAGAAGATGATGTTGGCCAATATGTTGTAAGAAAGCCCTTAAATAAAGAAGGTAAGAAACCTAGGACCAAAGCACCTAAGATTCAGCGTCTAGTGACTCCCTGTGTCCTGCAACACAAACACCAGCGTATTACTCTCAAGAAACAATGTCTAGGACCAAAGCACCTAAGATTCAGCGTCTAGTGACTCCCTGTGTCCTGCAACACAAACACCAGCGTATTACTCTCAAGAAACAATGTACTAAGGGGCCAGCAGTTAGCGTAATGGCTATGTCGCTGGACTCCCACGTAGTCGACCACGGTTCGCATCCTGGGGGGTGATTTCTTGCTTTCTGTCTCTCTGTTTCTCTGTCTGGCGAGCGCACGTGCCCTATAGCAAAAACCTCTCAAAACAAACAAACAAAAAAAAGAAAAGAAAAGAAAAGAAAAGAAAAGAAAAGAAAAAGAAACAACGTACTAAAAAAATAAGGAAGAGGCAGCAGAATATGCTAAACTTTTGGCCAAGAGAATGAAGGAGGCTAAAGAAAAACGTCAAGAACAGATTGCGAAGAGATGCAGGCTGTCATCTCTGAGAGCTTCTACTTCTAAATCTGAATCCAGTCAAAATAAGATTTTTATGAGAAAGAAATAAATAAGATCAAATCTCAAAACAAAACAAAACAAACAAAAAAAACACCTTGGCTACATATGCTTGTAGACCCAAAATCCCAACAGGATGAAGAAATGGAGGAGAAGGAATTGCAGCATGACCACACTCTAATATGGGTGCTTTCTCCCCCTCCCTCTGTTTCTGTCTCTCTGTCTCTTTCTGGCTGACACACATGACTTCTGTCAATAAAAAAAAAAAATGTACACATTAAAAACATTTCAAAACTAAATCTAGAATTTTTGAAGTTTATTTCTTCCATGAGTGAGAGAGACAGAGAGAAAGAAAAAGAGAGAGAGAGAGAACCAACAAGTCTGTGAACCACCTTGAGCCTTCAGCCTGCCCTGGACCATGGGCATACATGTACCTGGGATACTCAGACAGGTCTCCAGATTTGAACCAGAATCCTTCTCATGTGCGATTACCTCACAGAGTATCACATTTTACTGCTGCACTGCTGTCTGGCCCTATCAGTATAGAATTTTTAGATTTTGACTTTAAATATAAATGACCTTAGGATTTGAAAAGAAGCATTGATTTTTGCATTTGTGATTAATAGAATAATGGCTGATGACATTAACATTTTACAGGTCCTCATTTC
Source organism: Tupaia belangeri chinensis (assembly GCF_000334495.1). NCBI lineage: Eukaryota > Metazoa > Chordata > Mammalia > Scandentia > Tupaiidae > Tupaia > Tupaia belangeri. The sequence goes on along the minus strand of NW_006159655.1, from coordinate 1,469,541 downwards.
GCTGAGTATTTGAGCTGGGAAGTGACTGGTGAATGTAATGTATTATTGAAATGCAAGGTAAGAGGTAGATACATTTTTAATACTTGATTCAAGGTTAAGTAAACATAAAATAGAATGTAGAGAAGAGGAAGATCCTTTTCCATCTTGTCAATTTGGGTCAAAGTGATAAGTGATACATCCTTATTATCAGATGCTACTGTAGCCATTGGTTGGTAAGAAACATTTAAAATAAAACAACATAAACATATAGAAAGGCATTCTAAGTAGTACATCTATCCCATACCAGAAATATTCCAGAAACAGTATTTGTGTGGGTGGGTGGGTGGAAGAGGACCTCCTATCTAAATTGTGAGACTGGCACAATCCCTTTGAGGGTTCAGTCAGCTGTGCTACTGATTCTGAAACCACTGGGTTGCCTTGAGAGGAGAGATTTGGTAAATGGTTTGCAGTTGACAGTCTATTGTCTTACCAGAACTATGGAAAGATTTAGAAAAAGAAATTTCTAAAATTATTTTATTTAACTTTATTTATTACTATTATTATTTTCTAACTTGACCAGAGAGAAATAGACAGAGAGGGAAAATGAGAAAGTAAGCTGCCAGGCCCAAGACTCGAACCATGGTTTTTCCACTGATCATTATTGTGTTCAAAGTATGATTTTTTTTATCTTGGAAACACTGTATCATGGATTAATCATACACATAATCCTTGATAATTTTCCATTTCTCCTTTCTTGTATATATATTTTTCTCCCATGTCTAGTTCCCCGTCCTACCCACCTCCCTCCACACACCCTGTCCCAATGTAGCTTTCCAGTCCGATCATAAGCAATTTCCCCTAATAATGCAGTTGCTTTCTATAATTCAGGAACCATTTGCAAGGTCATAAGAAGGTTTGTATATACTGGTTTCACTATAGTTACCAGTATTGGTTCTTATGTTTATTCATTTATTAGCGACAGCTTTTTAAAATTTTAAAACTTGGATATTCTTGTTTATAATGAGCCAAAAACATTTTCTTCATCTATTTGCTTTGTAGTTGCATTTCTTCTGGCAGGTGGCATAATGGTTAACGTGCTGGACTCCCACATGGCCAGCCGCAGTTTGAGTCCCACACCTGGTGGCTTGCTTTCTTTCCCTCTCTCTCTCTCTGTGTTTCTGTCTCTTTCTGATCAAATTAAGATAAATGAATAAATAAATAAAATAAAATTAATTAAAAAAATTATAAAAAGAATTTGTATGTATGAATCACCAGTTATTTAGTGACATCTTCAGGATTGTTTTCTTGATTTGTATGAGGTCTTTTTTTATAATTCTATTTAAGAAACACACGGATATATTCTCCTTGGTAAAATATTCAAATATTATAGATTAAAACTCAATAACTCTTTACCCATATGAGGTTGCTTAGCTCATTTGAAATTTTATGATGTGCTATGATATGTGGATTAGGACCTAAATGAGTTTCCTCAAAAAATCAATGAACAATTGGGAACCAGCAGTTGGCATAATGGCTATGTCGCTGGACTCCCACGTAGTTGACCACGGTTCACATCCTGGACCTGGTGGCTTAAAACTCACTCTGGGCGCGTGTGCGTGCGTGCCCAAGATCCCGAGAGGAGAATGGAGGAGAAGGGATTGCGGTGTGACCATCCCCCCAGGGGGGTGATTTCTCGCTTTCTGTCTCTATGTCTCCCTGTCTGTCTGACGAGCGCACGCGTCCTATAGTGAAAACCTCTCCAAAAAGAAAGAAGAAAAAAAAAATCACTAAATTCATTTATTAAACCATACTGCCCTCTACATAGATTTTCAAGGGTTCATTTATCTTTTAAATTTGAATTTTTAGATAGAGAATGGGGCTTACTCATTCTGTTCCTTTAATGAAGTTATTTATTCTTGTGTATTTTAATCTGATGGGATTTGTCTTCCTATGTCTCGGGTTTGTTTGTTTTTTTTTGTTTTTGTTTTTGTTTTTGTTTTGCTATAGGGCGCGTGCGATCCCCAGACAGAGAGAGACATAGAGACAGAAAGTGAGAAATCACCCCCCTGGGGGGATGGTCACACCGCAATCCCTTCTCCTCCATTCTCCTCTCGGGATCTTGGGCACGCACTCACACGCACCCGGCATGAGTTTTAAGCCACTGGATCCGGGACGCGAACCGCAGTCGACTACGTGGGAGTCCAGCGACATAGCCATTACGGTAACTGCTGGTTCCCTGTCTCAAGGTTTTTATTAAAGTATTTGTGTTAGTATGTATGTATCTCATCTCTCCTTTCTTGTCGACCAAGTGATTTTTACTACTAGAATAGTGATGCTGTTTATTTAGGTTTATTTACTGGTAATTACTTTATTATTTTCTCAATTAAAATAGTTTTGTGAAGAAGCCATTGTTTTCTTTAGAACTCTAAGTCTTTTGATTCTAAGTTTAGTGCTTCTCTTATATCCCTTGCTGCATTAAGAACCATTTAGTTTCATAAGAGTAACATTTCCTTATTTCCAGAAGGGTAATTACGGCTTTCCTTCTAGGTGGCAAATATTAAGAAGGAGACTCATATTGTGTGGTACAAAGACGAGAGAGAGATCTCAGTGGACGAAAAGCATGACTTCAAGGATGGCATATGTACACTGCTTATAACAGAGGTAGGTGATTATGAAAGTCAAATGTAATAGCTTTCATTTCTGTGCCCTACATTCTTCTCCCAGAGACCCGATATTTCATTCCTTCATGCCCAGGAGGCTTATGAAGCTTACTTGCTTGCTTTTAAATTTTGCCTTAGGGTGCTACACTTACCAGAGAGACATGGGGTTGGGGGTGAGAAAGCACCCTTTGGGGGAATGACCACACCACAGTCCCTTCTCTTTCATTCTCCTCTTGGGATTTTGAGCATGCACACAGACATACCCAGTGTGTTTTTAATGCTGCCAGGTCTAGGATGTGAACCGCGCAGTAGTCAGCCACGTGCAAACCAGCTGCCTTCACTGTCACGCCACCTGGCTGGCCCTATGATAGCTTATTTCTAATTGCTGTAGGAACACACTTTGTGATGTATGTGGATTTGTCATATATCCACTCATTATCAGCTGGATACCATAACTCCTGCTTACCTGAGCTTTTTTTCGTGTGTGGGCAGTTAAGTGAATCCTTTTTTATACTTAAGTATCATAATACCTTGTACACAGTCAGTCAGTATTCATTTAAATATAGGGTTTTTTTCTTACTTTTTGTTCACAAGGCACAACTTTCAGATACATGTGATAATTAATTGATTTGTTTTTTTGTTTTTTAAATAAGTGAAGGCATAGTAAAAGGAGAGACTCTAAGCCTCAAAGCAGCGATAGCCTTAAAAGGTAAATAAGTCAGGACTGCTAGCTGGTTAAATTAATATGGACAGGTGCCTCTGTGAACTGTTCATCACTTACATGGCTAGATGTTTGTTCAGTGTATGTTTTTACGGCAGCTCCATGAATCACAGGGCTTTCAAAATGCAAACCCCATATTCTGAGGCTACAATGAGCTGCAATGTGTGTCTATGCCCCCTTAGTTTTCCAAGAAAGATGCTGGGTTTTATGAAGTTATCCTCAAAGACGACCGAGGAAAAGATAAGAGCAGATTGAAGCTCGTGGACGAAGGTCAGTGTACCCAGTGGTGTCTGTTTTGTGTGTTCTGTATGCAGGTTACTAGACTTTTGAGTGAGGCCAGGCCGATGATTGAAGTCCTACTGATTTCTTTTTTGTCCACATATTTTGGTTTAATTGAAATTCCAGCAGAGCGAATTACTGTTTTATTCAAAAATACTTCACTTTCAGTCTTCCTAGAAACCAGAAGTGTACTTTTGATCCTCAGAGAATGTGTAGTCTATAATCACTAGGGATCTGTTTTCAATTTAAATCTTCATTTTTTCTCAACTCTATAAAAATGTACCAAGATCAAAAACTTCTGTGAGTAGCATGTTGAAAACTAGTCCACTCTTAAAGGTGGCAAGAAAGATTTATATATGAAATTTGAAGCACCACAATTATTGGCAGAGCAAGAAAGCAATTTCCATTTTTCAGAGACTACTACGGACACATATATCATGATAATGAAAACCTCTAGGTGACCCCCAAACTCCAGCTTTGTTTCTGAGCCAGCTCTTTTCACAGTATTGCTGGCAACAAGCAGAAGTCCAACTATTGAGCTGACCTTCCCATTCTTGATGAAGACAAGGCTAAGTGTGTCTATTGACAAGACAAGCATTATAGTCTGAGGAAGGTCAGGGAGCCTTGGTAGTAATTCATTAAGAATTGATGACACAGATAAAGAAACTTCTCGTGTAAACTAGTTTCCAGGGATTTAAGAAGAAAGAATCCTGATGTCAAGAAACTTCCTAGAAATCTCATTGTCATTCTTTCTCTTGCATATAAATACAAGGGAATCTTCAAAATGTTCATAAAAATGCATATAATGAAAACAAACTGTGCATAGATTTCAACATTTTTTTGCACCAAAATAAACTGATACTTTAATTCCATTTTTTATTAACATTTCACACACTCCTCATCTCATGGTGAAAGAAAGATTTTGAGACAAAAAAAAAATGAATATAAACAGGGATCTTTTAAAACCTGATAAAAATAGAGTTATTTCCTTAACAAGTACTTGTCATCAATTGGCTAACAAATTCACCTTGTGTCCAATAACCTTAACAAGATAGGGAATCTTTGAGAGCTAATCACTTGAGATTTGACCCCACAGTGAGCATTTTTATACTTAAGCTTTCGCTGTGAACTTCTATCCATACAGCCTTCCAAGAACTGATGACTGAAGTATGCAGAATAATAGGTAAGTTAATGTCTTCTTACCACAATATTTCATTATTCTCCTGCCAGGAGAGGACTACAGTTGCATGAAATATGCTTTTTTCTTTTTACAGCTTTGTCTGCTTCTGATCTGAAGATCCAGAGCACAGCCGAGGGTATTCGACTGTACTCTTTTGTTACTTACTATCTGGATGATTTGAAAGTTAACTGGTTCCACAAGTAAGTATATGGGAATCGAATTGCTATATAGAAATCCTTTCTCCAACCGAGGAAGGAAGGAAGGAAGTTTAAAAAAAAGAAATTATTCTGTTCCCCTCAGTAAGGAGTTTCGTTTCGTTTCGTTTTGTTTTGTTTAGAGAGATTTTTGCCATAGGGCACGTGTACTCGCTGGAGAGAGACAGAGAGACAGAAAGTGAGAAATCACCCCATAAAGGGGGATGGCCACGCCGCAATCCCTTCTCCTTCATTCTCCTCTCAGGATCTTGGGCACACACGCACACATGCCCAGCATGAGTTTTAAGCTGCTGAGTCTGGGACTCAAACCACCATTGACTATGTGGGAGTCCAGTGACATAACCATTTGCTGGTCTCAGTAAGGAGTTTCTTACTTCTCAGGTCTGCCATTAATAAGCACAGGACTGAAACATCCAGGTTATTCCCTTACTGTGAGGTTAGTTATTTCCCTCAACATGTACACAGTGAAGCTGGTAATGGCTTCTTTATGATCTAAGAGATATCACAACTCACAGACATCTCTATAATGTAAACTCCATCTCCAGAAGATCATTCTCATATTATCTCTGCTCACCCAGGCATCCAGGACTCCATTTTTAGCCTCTCTTTCTACATACAGCTAACACATGTTATGGTCAGGATCAAGGCTGAAGCAGTGTGCTCCAGAAGGCATCAACTTTCTCATTATTATGAATTAACGGCCATTCACCAAAGAAGCTGAATCCAGAAGAGGGCCCAAGATTGCTGTAGTAGTTATTTTCAGCAGTTAGCATAGTTGAGCATTAACATGTTCATTGTCCAGCCACAGGAAACTTTGAAGATCTCAACACAACTCTGGAGATATTTGACCTACGTTGAACCTAAAGATTGTTCTAATCCCAAGCTACCTTTTGGGAGTTACAGATTGTTTCCATTTAAGGTCACCTCTTGGATTTTAAGAGCCAGAATAGGTTTCTAAGTCAAATGTGTCCTCCCACTTACACTCTTGACAGTTCCTTAATCTCTGTGTTTCCTTGAAATGTTCTGAGCTAAAAGAGAACAGAAACTTGGTATAGACAATCTGAAGGGATATGGCCACCTTTGGTCCAATCTGAGGATGCAGAGAACACTCATTCCCAACACCCAGATGTTTTTAAGTGCCCCACTGAGAAGTAGAAGCCCTAGAGAATGCAGACAGCGAGGTTTGTAGTCTACCTTTGGGGGGCATTCACAAAAGGGTGGACATTGCTCAAGCCCTTTAGATATAGGAATTCATTTTATATTCACAGCTCTGTGTAAAAGTACTCCTCACTTTGGTGATGGGGAAGCTCAGCCTCAGGGAGGTGATTTGCTCAAGGTCACACAGAGCAAAAAGTGGGTCAAGGCCTAGGCAGCCTTGTTCCAGAGCCTGGCTCATCACAAACTACCCACCTCTGTGGGGATAGTATTAACAATTTGCCAGAGCTGGGTCCCACAAAGCAATCATTGGTGTTTCTTTTTAAATTACTATTATGTCAAATAGTGTTTTTCTTATTATTACTATTTAAATAATTCCCGAATTCAAAAAAAACAAGAAATAGTAAAATTCCAGTGTAGAATGCTTGAAGTTCTATTCCTTTGTCCTGTCTTTCAGAATACACTTTAGATAAGTAATTGTAAGTTAAAATAGATCAAATTCTAGGAAGTTCCTCAGTGACATCTAGAACATTCTGATACATTACTTTGAAGAATAAAAGAAGTGAGATTAGTTGAATCATCAATCTAACAGTTTTATATCATCTCTAAAATAATTAGTTATTCAAAAAAATTAGAGGGGATCAAAGATCTCTATTAACAGAAACAAAAGTACAGAAAGATAAGACGATCAATTTTCATTGTTATAAGATACAGTACAATGATTATAGTTAACAATTTACTGTTAATCTTAGAATAATTAAAAATATTGCATGTTCCCAAATAAAATAATGACAAACAGCTGAGATGATGGACATGCTGACTGCCCTGCCCTGATTCAATCAATACAACATTGTAATCTTATACTGAAAAATCATATTATACCACACAGATATATGCAATTATTATATATCAATAAAAACATTGAAAATATGTTTTGAAGAAATTGCTATTAGACTAGCAAGGCCTAAATTTCACACATTATTTGGTCTAGTCAGTCACATAAGTTTTTCTTGTGTTTCCGTGTGCCTATTGAAGATTCAGGAAACAAAGATTGTTTTTGCTGTCAGTATGTAAGTATGTGGCATAATGGGCAGAAACCATAAAGTGGACTTCTGTCTTGACTTTGTGCCTGTCTTCCCTTGTGATTTTAGGCTAGTTGTTTAATTTTCTGAATCTCAGTTTTCCCTTAGATAAAATAGGAGCAACCTCTTCTGTTTGTTTGTTTTGGGGCCAGCCAGTGTCATGGTGGCTAAAGCATGAATATCTATTCTGTTTGAAACTCTACAAATGTAAGGTACTAGTATGCATGTTACCTAGAGATTAAAGAACTAAGACAAATTTATTGTAGGAAAGCAGAGAATAGTCTTTATATCTAACTCTCTAAGACATATCTATTGTTTAGGTTAAAGTATGTGGGGTTCAGTTTTATTTTATTATTATTTTTTAAGATTTGTCATAGGGTGTGTGCTCTGGCCAGAGAGAGAAAAATGAAAAGTAAGAAATCACCTCCCAGGGAGGTGTAGGGTGGATAGAATGGCCATGCCACAATCCCTTCTCTTCTCAGGATTTTGGCCATGCACACACACACTTCCAGCATGTTTTTGAAGCAGCCAGGTCCAGGACTTGAAGTAAGCAGTCAGCCGTGTGGGATCCAGTGCCTTAACCAAAACACCATCTGCTGGCCCCCAAATGGGTATTTTTACCCTTCATTTTATGATGTTTTTATTTTTTAGATTAGATAAATAAATATACTTTAAAGAATAAAGTAGTATAAGGAAAATCCTAAATACTTACTTGAAAGCTAAAAATTTTTGGTGAAGGGACCAGCAGTTAGTGTAATGGCTATGTCACCGGATTCCCATGTAGTCAACGGCGGTTTGAGTCCAGGAACCAGTGGTTTAAAAACTCACACCGGGCACGTGTGCATGCATGCCCAAGATCCTGAGAGGAGAATGGAGAAGGGATTGCGGCATGGCCATCCCCCCTGGGGAGTGATTTCTCACTTTCTTTCTCTCTGTCTCTCTCTGTCTTTCTGGTGAGCACACCTGCCCTATAGCAAAAACCTCTCCGAAAATAAAAAAAAATTTGGTGGTAAGTTTTATTTTTCTGTTTTTTTGAAAGTTCATTTTGGGGCCAGTCAGGGGTGTGGTGGTTAAAGCAGCTAGAGCCCATATGGCCAAATCAAGTCTCAGACCTGGCAGCTTGAAAAACACACTAGACGTGTGCATGTGTGCTCAAAATCCTGAGAGGACAATGGAGGAGAAGGAATTGCAACGTGGCAATCCTCTTGGGGAAGTATGTGTGTATGTGTGTGTGTGTGTGTGTGTGTGTGTGTGTGTGTATGAGGGGGTGCTCTTTCACTTTCCCTTTCTTTGTCTCTCTCTCTGCCTCTCTCTGATAAGTGCACGCACCCTACAGCAAAAATAAAAAAAAAAAAAGTGTTTGTTTTGGGCCAGCCAGTGTCACGATGGCTAACTGGTTCCCACATGGCTGACTCATGGTTCAAGTCCCTGACCGAGAGGTTTGAGGAACACTTTAGGCACATGTGCATGTTTGCTCAAAATCCCAAGAGTGCTTTCAAGGAATAAGAGAAATGAAGATTATATACTGATAATTCAGCCTCTAGCCCCCAGTCTCGAATGGAGAGGCAAGGCGCAGGCCTTCAGAAGATTCCTCTGTTGCAGCTGAGAACTAGTGCTTCCAGGGAATAAGAGAAATCAAGATTGTCTACTGATAATTCAGTTTCCAGTCCCCAGTCTCAAGTGGTAGGGTGCCCCCTGTATCCTTCTCTCTTTCTCTCTCTCTCTCTCTCTCTCTGTCTCTCCCTGCTTCTGTCTTCTCATTTTTTTGTAATTTTTAAAACATTTTTTTTATGGTAAAGTATTCTCTTGGCTTTCAGATCCTCCTTTATCTTGCTAATAATCCCCTTTCCTTTTGCCCATTTAGGAGAGGCAAGGGGCAGGCCTTCAGAAGAAGACTGAGAACTAGTGCTTTAGTTTTTTGCTTTTAAAAAAATAAACATTTTTTGGTTGTTTTTTCTTTTTTTGTATCTCTTTCTCTCTCTCTTTTTATTTCTCTGTTATCTTTTCCTTTTTTGTTTATCTCATCACTTTGCTGCTCAGTGACGAGATTATCCTTCATATGGGAAGAGAAGACAAAAACATTCTCAGATAAACAAAACCTAAGGGAATTTACCAACACCAGACCAGTTCTCCAAGAAATTCTGAAGGGAGTGCTATATCAGGAAAACTGAAGTCAGACACACAGAAATAAGAGTTTAAAAACATCTAAGAAAAGGGCCAGCTTAATGGTAGGGACAAGTCCAGAGTTGAATATTATCTTCCATATGGAAAGCTTGGACCACAACAGAAGTACCTGAGCCTGAGCTGGTGAAATAGAATTGTATGACTTTTGACTAAAACAACACTGATCTTTTTCTATGTTTTGTACTCCAGAAATAAGGATTTTTGTCTTCTCTTGAATCGTCAACAGATCCATGTACCTACTATTTGAACAGATTCCTAACCTGTTTCCTGACTTTAAGTCTTAAAATTCTAACATTTTTAAATTTTTATTTATTAAAGCTAAAACTACCTTTCTTGAAATTAAAAAAATATATTAAAGAATACATACTTAATGACCACAGTAAGCTATATAGCCTCAAATACGTGCTATTTTATAGTATATTCGTTCTATTTACAGTTTCATGCCTAAAGTCAAACATTTGTTTGCAGATATTTATATATCAGCTAAATTGCTATTGAAAATAATTGGATCAAGTAAAATATTTTGTTAAACAATAAAATGTGGGGGGGGGGGGAAAGAAACAGAAAGCAACTGTAGATACCAGAGATCGTGTGGGAAGAGGGTGGGAAATTGTAGAAGATGAGAAATGGGAGGGGGGAGGAATATGTATACATATGGAACAAGAAATGGAAAATTATTTGTTGATGATAACATGTATGAATAAGCCACTATACAGTGTATTCTGGATGGGAAATTGCATTTTGTATGCTGTGATGATGTTCAGTGAATGAATGTAAAATAAGTTAATTAATTTTAAAAATCCCAAGAGAAGAGAGAGTTGGAAGAGAAGGGAATTGCAATATAACCACCCTCACCCCTTCCCCCGGGGAGTGCTTTCTCACTTTCCCTCTCTCTATCTCTCTCCAGCAAGTGCAGGCACCATTTGACAAAAATTTGTAAAGGTTTATCTTGTTTATTACAACCACAAATATTAAGACACGATTGTTTCATAAAATTTGTTTATAATTCATATTACAAATGTAGAAAGAATTCACAATATCGTATTATCCACAGTTTTTAATAAACCATTCATGAGTATGGTTTATTCTTAACCACAATGTAAACATTTTAGAGTATTTCCTTAACAGTATTTTCTATATTGGTAACTATTACTATAATAAAGTAGTTGTGTATACTGCTTTTTAGAAATTTCCTCTGGAGAGGCAAGACGTTTGTGGGACAGAGAAATGATTTCTTTTCTGTCGATGATAACATGTATAGTATCCTCAACTGGACTGGTGTGAAGTATATTTCATCTTGGGTGAATTCACTTTATAAGCTAAGTGGAGTATAGTGATTAAATGTATAAAATAAATTTTTTTTAAAGAAAAAACATTTCCTCACATTTTTACTCTTCATAAAGTGTCTTCTAACATCATTGAGAGTACATCTGCCTGTTTTTTTCTTATTTCATCTGTAACGGTGGCATTTCTAAACTGTTGGATCACAGAACCAAGAATTACATGTCCTTTCATTCTTTTGTAGTAGAGTGCATGAACCCGTTCATGACCAACTATAGAGTACTGAGAAGCTCACATCCTAGAGACAGAGACTCTGCCTTTGTTTGTTTTAGCAGCAGCTCTGCTTTCATTCACTCTTGGCTCTACTACCAAGTACATATTTACATTTACATATTTACATTTTAAATAGCTTTGTAACACCTTATGTCAATAGATGTCAGGCACAGATGAGCCTTCATAAGTGTGTATTTGACTAGTTTGTAAAATCCAATCTATAGTTAGAGATCATCTGCATGAAATACACAGTTAAATAATATGTAGTTTGGCCTTTTAGTTTTAAAGCTTCCTTCATTCCTACAAATAAGCCAAAGTAAAAAATAAAGATTATTAATAGTCCTGAGAAGTATTAGTATCACACTCGCCTCTTGGGTCCAAACTTCTATTGGGAGTTAAATAAATGTTCAGATGATCAGACCCTGGGGTTTAGAATACAAGTTGTATGCTCCTGGGCTGATAATTTCTCTGAAGCAGAAGGATAACATGTGTAGATCCCATGTTTTTTTGAAAAACTATAATACTTTGTGGCAAGATCATCAATGAAAGACAAAGTAAAGACCAACTATGGGTAAGAGCAAACTGACATGTTTTCTTTGGTTTTGACAGTGAGAGTGGTATTAAGTACACAGACAGAGTGAAGAGCGGGGTCACTGGGGAGCAGATCTGGCTACAAATCAATGAGCCTACTCCAAACGACAAAGGGAAGTACGTGATGGAGCTCTTTGATGGCAAAACTGGACACCGGAAGACAGTGGATCTTTCTGGACAAGGTAAATGGATAATCTTCAGATTCAAGTTTACTATAGAGAAGTGGATCTTTAAAATAAAGTATTGCATTTGACCATTGAAATCTGATTGATTGGTAATGTCAAAGAATAAAATTTTAACAAATTAAGTTTAAAGAGCGAATTGGCTTTTGTTGGTGATTCATGAGTCAGACAGCACTCCATTTATGAAACTGAAAGGTACTCCACTGGTGTGGCAAAACAGTCAGTTTTCATAAGGTAGGTTGAGTAGGAACAAAAAAATACCGTTCAGTAGAAAGCAGATTGGTTAGTTTCAGGTTACTTTCCTTACAGTGGTAAAGCAGGGGAGACTTCCTTATCATGCTGGCTCAGGCTGACTGGGTCCCTTCCATTTGGTTGCTGTGAATGTCCTGGTTTTCTGTCTGTTTGTTTGTTTTTAACAAAACTGGTTATTTAGTTCAGTTTTTTTTTTTTTTTTTTTAGGGGTTTTTTCTTGCATGCACTCGTCAGACAGACAGAGAGAGACAGAGAGACAGAAAGTGAGAAATCACCCCCCAGGGGGGATGGCCACGCCACAATCCCTTCTCCTCCATTCTCCTCTCGAGATCTTGGGCACGCACGCACACGCCCCTGGTGTGAGTTTTAAGCCACCAGGTCTGGGACGCAAACCGCGGTCGACTATGTGGGAGTCCAGTGACATAGCCATTACGCTAACTGCTGGTCCCCTTAGTTCAGTTTTTTTACATAGCACCTAGCTCAAGTGACTCCATTTTGGTTTGGTCTGATAGGGCCTAGTGCAGTAACTCAATCCAAAACAATGGCCTTGCATGGATTTCATTTAACAGTGACTTTCATAAAGCAGTTTTAATTCAGCCATGGTAGTGGAAGCAAGAACTCAGTAGGCAAAGAATTGGCAAGAAGTAAAATAGAGGCAGTAAACCTAGAGAGCACTGCTCTTTCAGCAAGATGCTTATAAAGAAGACAGGTTGACTTACAATCCTTTGCTTAAAAAGGATAGTTTTGTGGCAGTTGAAATGTGAGCATGTTCATACGGTCTGAAACACCAGTGTCTTTGGAAGAACTGAAGATGTGAGTGAAGGAGAATAATTGATGTGTCAAAGTTCTGAAGAATGGAAGGTTTGAAATGAAGGCAAAGGTGAAAGTGTTGGCTTTGAAAGGAGTAGGTATACCTCTTCTTCCAAAAGTAGAGGGGAATGAATGTGAATAAGCAAAGACAAAAATTGAGGAGAACAGGAAGAAGTTGGAGAGGTTGGATCCTTGAGGCCTCAGATTTCTTAGTCATCTTGCTCAGAAATTGTAATGTGGCAGGGGTGTCTGGAGAGAATAGGAAAGACATGAGAAAGCAATGAACAATGCAAAAAGATTTACATCTATAAACAAAGACAAAAAATGATGCACAAGTATTCATTCATTTTTTTAAACAAGAAGATGCACAATTATAAATAAAAAGTTCAAAACGGTGCCATTTCTCCCTCTCCCAGTACTATACTCTTCATCCTATTCTTTCTTACATAAATAAAATAGTTAGACCAGCTCATAGCCTGGTGGCTAAGACAGCCATATTCCTCACGGCCAACCACACAGTTTGAGTCCCAAACCCAGCAACTTAAAAAACACACCAGGCGTGTGTGTGTGCCCAACATTTCAAGAGGAGGGAGTAATGGAGGAGAAGGGATTGTGGTGTGATTGTTACCCATGGGAGGTGCTTGCTCCCTCTCCCTGTCCTCTCTCTCTCTCTCTCTCTCTCTCCATTTTTCTCTGTTGAGCGTATGTGCCCGCTAGCCTAAAAAAAGAAAAAAGAGAGAGAAAATAGTCTATGCTAAAGTAACTAAAAGAAGTTGTGGATTGACTTTTCCTTCCACTTTTTTTTTTTTTGGAGAGGTTTTTGCTATAGGGCACCTGCGCTCACCAGAAAGACAAAGAGAGACAGACAGAAAGCAAGAAATCTCCCCCAGGGAGGATGGCCACACTGCAATCCCTTCTCCTCCATTCTCCTCTCTGGATCTTGGGTATGCACACACACGCACCTGGCATGAGTTTAAGCCACCAGGTCTGGGACTCAAACCATGGTCGACTACATGGAAGTCCAGCTATATAGCCATTATGCCAACTGCTGGTCACCCTTTTTTTTTTTTTTTTGAGCACTTTTTTATTATTAATATGAAATATAAGTCTGCAGTAACTCTTAGGGTTTTGGGGTTTTTTTTTTTTCTCTTTCTGAGAATAGGTTATAATTTAAAGAATAGTCTTTCAGCTCCATGGAAATTTTTCTTGTGTGTGCTGAATCCACACACCCATCCACCCATTATGACTGAAAAGATTCACTAAAGGATCTAAAGCAAATGGGAGCACCTGCTCCTGAGGGACACGGGCTTTCTGGGCCACACTTTGCCAGCATCACACACACACAGTGATAGGGATTTCTCCCACAGTCCATCTGACAGTCTGAAACACAGTAGACAAAGGGAAGCAATAAGTGGATGAGTTAATTTAAAATGTTTTGCTCTCTGGCCCACCATACCTTAACTACCCAACTCTCAAATCCCCCTGGAGCAAAAGGCTGTGTGTTATCTTACCAGGATCACCATGGCCACCAAACATAAGCTGGCTCCACTTTGCACCCCCCCACCTTCGTGTGGTGTGGGGAGACACAGAATATTGATCTCTCAGCCTAATTTAGCCTAACTTATCTCCTCCCTCAGTTTATAGATGAGGGGAAAAAGGACTGTCAACTTTAAGCATGAGTTTATACTTATTTTCCTGTCTGTAAATGAGAGGAGTGGTACTAGACCAGTATCATCTAGGTTTTCTCTAGACTTAAAATACTGGGGCATCGGGAGACTCATGACATATTTTTCTGTAAAAATACAGAAAATATGTCATGACTTTCCCAACACCTGATATTATGATTTCTAGATCACATTGGAACTTAAAGATAAGGCAAGAAAGGACCAGCAGTTAGCATAATGACTATGTCGCTGGACTCCCACGTAGTCAACCGCGGTTCGAGTCCTGGACCTGGTGGCTTAAAACTTACACCGGGCACATGTGCGTGCGTGCCTAAGATCCCGAGAGGAGAATGGAGGAGAAGGGATTGCGGCATGACCATTCCCCCTGGGGGGTGATTTGTCGCTTTCTGTCTCTCTGTCTCTCTCTGTCTGGTGAGCGCACGCGCCCTATAGCAAAAACCTCTCCAAAAAGAAAAAAAAAAAAAAGATAAGGCAAGAATGAGTTTCAAAATAAGCTGCCTAATTTTAGCCGAAAGTCTTCAAGCAAAGTGGCTTACTCTGCAGGCATAGAAGAAAAAAAAGAAAATTTAGAACCAAATAGTTCTCATTTCCTTGTCTTGTCTTTCATCTCATCGTCATCAAGCCATAAGAAACACTGCTTCAGGCAAGCACAGGCGTGCACTCTGGGACAGAAACTCATTGTGCTCTTTCACCCAAATAGTAGATCAGACAGCACAGCATAAAGACATTTAACTGTCTAGCTGGCAGGCTGGGATGTCTGGGATAATTTAATAAGGGGAAGCTTTTTTGATGCTCAGGATGCTTATTAGACAAATAAGTTTTATTTGAAACAGAATTTTATCCTCCTCCCTTTTTATTTTGTGGAGCTAATCTTTGTCTTGCGTTTAGAAGGTCTCTTGCTGAGTTGAAAGCTTCTAAATGCACGATTTCATATTTTCTGCCTTGAGAGTATTTGCTTGTCTTGTTTTGTACATTAAGCTGGAGCGTAAACACCTGGCTGTCTTATTAAAAGTTGAGTTAGTCATGTCAGGGCTGATCACAATAACTTTGCATTGTGAATTTCAATCTGCCCCTGTTGTCTTCAGTTCTGGGTGAGACGATACTAACTTTTCTGTTTTCTCTTAAAGCATATGATGAAGCCTTTGCTGAATTCCAGAGATTAAAGTAAGTCCTTTTCTCTAGCAAATGCCATTTTCATGCACTAGTTTTCCTGGAACCTGGTATATAGCTCACTCATCTGAGTGCTGCTAGGAAGAGCTTTTATTTAAGCAAGTACAATAAAAGCAGCACTTCCCACTGTTCCATTGAGTAGCAAAATGTTTCTGGGGCAATGAAATGAAGTCAAGGTTGGCTACTTTAAAGTGACACTAAGACAAAATTCTTCTTTGTTTGTTTGTGTGTTTGTTTCTCTCAACCACAGACAAGCTGCCATTGCTGAAAAAAGTAAGTAAATCACCTTCACATTTTCTCCTTTATTCCACATTTGTAGATTCCAAATATAATTTTATTTTGTTGTTATGACTACTAATGGTAGAGAATGAATTTTTTTTTCTTTTCTTTTAAATTCTGAAATGTTCTACATATGTTTTCATTTTAGTCTTTAGAGTAAGAATATCTATGGAAAGAATGTCTCAGGTTACATAAGAATGTCACTGAGCTCTTGCCTCAAACTATCACGCAGACATTTTGAGAAATCTCTTGGCTGCAAATCAAAGAACAGGTCGTTAATCACTTGCAGCCACAGTATATCAGAGGAAAAAAAAAATATATGTGTGTGTGTGTATGTGTGTGTGTATAGGGAGTCTTCAGAAAGTTCATGAAAAATCAGCATTATAAAAAACTAGGCATGGATTTCAAAATTTGGGACAGAAAAATAAACTTGTACCTTTAATTCTATCTTTCCATAAACTTTTGGAAGTACCCTCATACATTTAAAATAAAAAGAAGAAGAAGAAGAAAAAGGAGGGACCAGCAGTTAGCGTAATGGCTATGTCGCTGGACTCCCACGTAGTTGACCGCGGTTCGCGTCCTGGACCTGGTGGCTTAAAACTCACACCGGGCACGTGTGCATGCGTGCCCAAGATCCCGAGAGGAGAATGGAGGAGAAGGGATTGTGGTGTGGCCATACCCCCTGGGGGGTGATTTCTCGCTTTCTGTCTCTCTGTCTCTGTCTGTCTGGCGAGCACATGCACCCTATAGCAAAAACCTCTCCAAAAAAAAAAGAAGAAGAAAAAGAAAAAGAAAAATTGGCTCAGTCTAGGTGGTGCATGCTGGACTTTGCTGCGGGAAGTCATACGGCCAGCTGTAGGTTCAAATCCCTAGGTCAGCCTAAAGACATACCAGATGCATGGCCAAGGCCCTGGCAAGCTGGAGGGCTGGAGAAGGGTGATCTTGCATGATGGTGCTTCTATCTCTCTCGTGCACTTAAACATGCTCTCTATTAGGAATAAAAACTTAAAATAAAGAAAAAAATGTTAAATTTGACATCAGGTAAATCACCGCATCTTGGCCCCAACAAGAAAATACCATGCACTTTTCTGAGAGCCCCATGAGATAAAAGATGCTGACTAAGGCCTTCCTTGCTCGCATTTAACAAGAGCCGTTCTGAGTGAACGAACTCTAGCTGTCAGGTCTATGTACCCAGAGAGAGACTCACTGCGACACTGCTGTCAACGGTATATACCTTCACACGTACAGAGTGGTAGAAATTCTCTAGCACCATACAGATCCCAGGAGTCACTGACTGATCAATCCATCAGGCTGATTCAGTCTCTTTCCCAGTGTGGGAACCAGAATCTAAAAATTGTTATGGGTTACAATTGTAGTTGCTCCCAAGCTGGAGCTGACTGGGAGGAGTGAGGAGTAAAGGCATCCTTCCACCTGCCAGTGGCTCCAGGCCCCCCAGAATGGAGCTTTCACGACTGCCTGCCCCTTTTCTTCTCTCTCCCATTCCCAGCTCCTGCCCTGCATCTGTGAGACTGCAGCTAGGGAGAGAGAGGCAGGCACCAGTACCAGGGCTGTGGCAGCATGGGCGAGGGCATGAGGGCAACAGGGAGCACTTTTTGCCTCATGTTGAATGTGTCCCTCTGCTCCTGGTGCACTGTGCAGAGCCTGTGTCCACAGCAGTTCTCTGCCTCTCTGCCTCTTGAACTCTCTGTGGGCAACAAGCCTGATCCTCTGGTTCGTAAACTCTAAAGAGGTGGAAGAGGCTTTAGAGCTCTTAGAGCTTCGTTTTTAAACTTTATAAGATATGGAGCACTTATACAGTCTTCCACACGAACCCAATACATACAATAGGTAAACGCTGAGTTACACTTAATTGAAGCTGGGATGGGGCCCTGCCTCCCTGACTTAGCTCCCCCTCTGATAGCTTCTCTCAGCCCTCTCAGGAATCTCGCTGATACTGTGGAGCAAGGTTTAGAAACATACTACCGGAAGTCTAAGGCAAACCCCTCCCACACCCCAGTCTACAGATTAGGAAATTGAGGCCGACACAGCGAAGTGGCTTGCCTAAAACTCAGCAAGTCATACGGAGAACTAGATGATGATGGGTCACACTTAAAGCAGTGCCCGCAGTCAGCAGTAGCATGCTGTCATTGTTCACGCCAAGCTTTAGCTTGACTTCACGTAGAAGGAGACTGTAGAAACAAAGATCGAGAGTCATAAGCCAATAAAAATAGGTCTAAAAATGACAAGGTAGAGGCCACAGAGTTAGCTCAGAGAGGACACCTTTGAGTGAATTGCAGAAAGACACCCTTCTCAGTAGCTGGGGCGGTTGGCTGGTACATGGCTTGACCAAGGTTGCCAGCCCTGGATTTCAGCATCCATCCCGGGCCTTATCCCCTCACCTGGGGGCCTTTCTACTCAAGAGACACTGACAGCAGCTATACAGCTCTACCAAGAACTACCAGGACATAAGAAAGACAAGATTTCTAGGGAAGGCCTCAAAAAAAGCCCACATGCACACCAGCCTCCAGATCCCCCTAGCATATAGTCCTTCTGTTATGCAACCTTTTCTCATCATAGAGAAACCCATGAGAGAAGCCAAGCCCAGCTCGAAGGCTGGCCACAGATTTCAGTACTGCCTCCTTGAGCTTAGCCTCACTAAGCCACAGAATAGCCAAGGCTGAAGTAGCTATGAAAACAGCAGAGGAGCTCTTAATATGACAAAGCAGACCTGAGTTGGCATTTTAGGTACAGATACATGTACCTATGCATACACAATATATAAGAGGCAAGGAATTAAAATTCAAAATCACTGGGTCATATTTTTTACTTTGCATATTGAAAACAACACAAAATAGCTGTCAGAACAGGGAAACTAAATTTGAAAATGAATTCCTTGGGTATTTTTGTGAGTGTGATCGCTGACCCTCACCATCGTGACAGTTAACTGGAACTGCCTGTGCTTGCAGATCGTGCCCGGGTATTGGGAGGTCTTCCCGATGTGGTCACCATCCAGGAGGGCAAGGTAAGTCTGGAGATATTAGGGACGGGGACCAGCAGTTAGTGTAATGGCTGTGTTGCTGGACTCCCA
>NW_006159655.1:1423115-1450053 GCF_000334495.1 Tupaia belangeri chinensis | reverse complement strand
GGGCACCCCCCTAAAAAGAAAAACCCCGCAAAAAAAAAAAAAAAAAAGAGAGAGAGAGAGATTAGGGACAGATCTTCTTCCATATTAGGGACAGCTCAGCATCCTAGACTTGGTTCTTCTAAGAGTCACTCAATATCCCACCATCTTCATCTTCTTCCATGGCTGCTTGAATCTGGTTGGAATACCCAGAAGAGGTTATAAATGCAGTCAGTTTTCCAGTCATCTTAATGTTCTGTAAGCCAAGCATCAGCATACACATTTGTCTCATGTGCACACATAAAAGTCATAGTATCTTTCCAGAAACACCTTTTAAAATCACAAGAAACTGGGAATCAGCAGATGGCACCATGGTTACATCACTAGACTCCCACGTTGTTGACCGTGGTTCGAGTCCCAGACCTAGTGACTTAAAACTCACACTAGGCATATGCGTGTGCATGTCAAAAATCCCAAGAGGACAATGGAGTAGAAGGGATTGTGGCATGGCCATTCCCCTGGGGGGTGACTTCTCATTTTCTGTCTCTCTGGCAAGCGCACGCCCCCGATAGCAAAAATCTCTCTTAAAAAATACACACACACAAGAAACTGGAAACGTTCAACCATAGCTCTATAACAAATGTAACTGGAGAAAGAAACGACCTCTAACACATAGTAGGAGATGGACTATACCGTTAAGTGCCTCACCTTTGAAGGGGAACAGGCTGCCCTGTGAACTTCCGTAGGACCTATTTCTGTGGAAAATGTATTTCTTTCCACTTGGTTTTAAACTGATGTTTCTTGGTTGCACAATAATCTGAAAGGATATGAACATAATTTCTAACCTGGATTCACGCCTTTTATCCTTATGTTTCATTAAAAATAAGTTTAATATACCAGTCCTAGGGATAGAGATATTTTTAGAGGGGGGAAAAAAAAACTTTTCCCACTTCAAAGGGCAGTGAAGACGTACAATGCGTGTTTGAAACTTGAGTACGAAGCAAGGCCTATCAAAACGCCTTAGTGAGAGGTAGGTTTCAGTCAGCCGTATTTCTTGGTGAGTAGAAAATACACTCACAGTTGACTTTCAGCTCAACCATTGCAAGGTTGCTTTTGTTCTTAAACTCTCTTTCCATTTTCCTCACATTTGAGGCTAAAAATATGCAACTCCCTGGGTCATAGTGAGAATTAAGAGAGTGCATATATATGAAAGTGCTTTGTAAGCAATGAAACAAATCTAAACTACGGATGCATTTTTTCTTGTTGCCTAAGTTATTCAAACGTTTTTCAACTTTGTTAAGAATTTTTAACCCCAAGTAATCACAATTTCCAAAAGTCATATGCCTGGTCTGTTTGGATAAGTTTAATCACAGTAATTCGATTCATATTTTCCTTGAGAAAAACTCAGTAAGAAATATTAATTAATATTCGGAAAAAACAGAGTTCTTTAGCAAATTTTTAAATGATTTTTCTGCAGAATTCACCATATAAGTCACCAAATAAGACCCCTTACATCCCTTTCCCTGAATGTCGTGAGCTCTAGTTCTTTCCTTATTTTTGGATTTCAGTAAGAAAAAGTAAATGTAAGGTTGGAATTTAAAATGTGAAGAAAAGCCCACATTGTCAGCCACTATGGAAATGAAAACTAAAATCAAATTGAAGTATCATGACACACCTATTGAAATTGCTATAATAAAAAATAATACACAGCAACAAAAATCTCCAACCACAAATGCTGATGAGGATGCGGAGACGCTGAATCACTTGTGCATTGCTAGTGGAAATGGAAACCAAAATTGCACATTTAGGAAGATGGTTTGGCAATTTTGGAAAGAATGAAACGTGCATTTACCGTATAGCCTAGTAATTGCACCCCTCGGCATTTATCCCAGAGAAATGAAAACTTATGCTCACGTAAAACCTGTACACAAATGTTCAAACAGCTGTATTCATAATAGTCCCAAACCGAAAACAGCCCAGACCTCACCTTTACAGGCGCATATGTGTGTATATATATACATATATATGTATGTATGAACACCATGGACTCTACTAGTCAATAAAAGGGACAAACTGTTAATACATGCAACAGCTGGAATGAATTTGCAAGGAAATACGATAAGTGAAAAAGGCAATCCTCGATGGTTACATACTGTATGATTCTATTTAAGTAATGTCTTTGAAATGGCAAAATTTTAGAAATGGAAAATATACTGGTGGTTGCCAGTTAGGAAGATGGAGTGGGGAAGGGGGTGTTTATAAAAGGGCAGCACAAGGGATCCCTGTGTCCATGGAAATATTCCCATTTTGGCTGTAGTGCTGGATACATGAACCTGCCTAGGTCATGAAATGAAATAGAATGAAGCATACATAAGAAAACCAGTAAGTATGAGAAAAACTGAGGAACTCTAAATTAGACCAGTGCGTCAGAGTACTAATCGTGATATCGTACTCCGGTTCTGTAAAATGTTACCACCAGGGGAAACTCGGTTAAGGGTACACAGGATCTCTATTATTTCTTATTACAACTAAACATGGATCTACAATTTCTAATTTTTTTTCACTAAAGAAGTAGTATAAAACTGTAGACCTAAATATTGATCTTTTAGAACATGGGGGTTCCAGCACGGATAGGGATATTCCATTTAGGAGCACATTTTGGGAGAGAATCTCTGCAACTGCAGCAGATCGGATGGGACTTAGGGAGAGCAGTAAGATGAGGAAGATGGAATTTGAAAGCTAGCTACATTATCTGAAGCAACTGTCAGGACTCTGCTGCGGGCTCTGTGACGCAAATGAAATGCAAAAGTGAGCAGGTGCTGATTACTCTCTACGAGACAGAGCCCTAAAGGCCCCATTAGAGCAAAGGCATCTAAGTGTTTATGAAAGAGAAAATGGAGACGGGATGAAAGTAAGCTCCTTCAAGTGTTTCTGATGATAAGCATTCCAAAGGCCAGAAGCCTGAGCCCTAAAGAAACCTACTCAGGTATTACTTCAAACGGTGACTCACACAGGTACACACATGCAACTACATTAAGCCCTGGTCTGGAAGGTGTATATTTAGCCTTCATCCAATTATGCCAAACCACCAACCAGCAAGATCCTTGAAACTGGATCATTATATCTGACATATCGCCTTCCCTCCCATAAAACCTGTCTTACAGGCCCTTAATCTCACTTGCAACGTGTGGGGTGACCCGACTCCAGAGGTCTCCTGGTTGAAGAACGAGAAGTCTTTGGCCTCCGATGACCACTGCAGCCTGAAGTTTGAGTCTGGGAAGACCGCTTACTTCACCATCACCGGGGTGACCACCTCTGACTCTGGCAAATATGGGCTGGTTGTCAAGAACAAGTATGGCACAGAGACAAGCGACTTTACTGTCAGCGTGTTCATCCCAGAGGAGGAGGCGAGGAAGGCCGCCTCGGAGTCCCAGAAAGGCAGCAAGTCCAAGTGACCAGAGTCTGTTGGAGGGGATGCAAGGAGGGTCCAGACCAGCTGAGCCGATGTGGGCTACTTGTGTGTGAATGGTTTGGGTTCATAGTGAGGAGGTTTTTGTGCTTTCCATTCCCTACTTGATGGGGATTTAGGGGAAAATTATCAAATCTTTTATTCATCTTTTTAAAAAAGAGCACCAACACTTTAATAGTTTTTTCTTTATCTATAAATTATGTGTTAAGAAAATACCATCAGTAACACAAATACTAGGAATGGTTTCAAGGAAAAGACCAGAATAAAGTTGGAGGGACATTGAATGTTGGCCAGGGAGCAGAAGAATGTGTGTGGGACAGAGTTGAGTTTTGATGGGCTTCTGCGAGGAAGTTCTCTGGGATTGCCTTATACTTCAGCAATCTTGTCAATACCGAGACTGGTTGTTAAGCCCAATGGTGTATTTCGTGTGCTGTTTCCACCCTGATGTGCACACTTGTGTTGGCAGGCCTGTGGTTTGGAACCTCCTGGGTATGAATAAACAGATCTCACACCCTTGCTCTTCTGCGTTAGTGTTTCTCTAATTCCTGCTAGATCGCTGCTCAGTTGGATGGCAATTCCTTCGTCTTTCTCTATAATTGTTGTCGCACACTTTCTGATTTTAGTTTCTTTTGGTTAAAGCAGTACCTTCCTAACCTGACCAGACAAGCCGTCCGAGGTCAGTGAGGTTCAGAGGTATGAAGTTACACCGTCACTGCATATTTGGCAGCCAGCTAGTCGTTGAGATGCCCAAGGTACTTGAATGGAATGAGTCAGTTAAAGAGTGATAAGGCGGGAGGCGCCTCACGCCAGCACTGGTTACTGAGGGCACACCACTAAGAACGAGGTGCTGAAGAACCCTCAGAGACCTGCAGGACAAACACACACAGAGGAGAAAAACAGCAATGGTGGTTTTCCTCTTCCTTCTTCCTGCCAAGGGTTGGGGGCAGGACCAGAGACACCCTACGCAGAAGAGGCTCCTCTGAGTCCTCGCTCACTAAAGCTGGAAATAAGCTCTCACCCTGCTGTCGCCAATTCACTTGCCCGGCTGTGCCCGAAGCTACTGCTGTGACAGTGGGTGCCAGGTGGGACCAAGGGGCTGTGCTCTCACTCTGAGGCAGGGCAAGCAGATGAGCTCCCGAGGAACATGAGGGTCACGTAGACCCCGAGGAAGGCCAAAGGCAAGGAAGGCGGCTGGCAGTGAGCAGCCCACAGCCCTAGCCAGAGGGCTACTTCTGGACGTGGGCCCAGCAGGAAAGGGCCACGGAGCAGACACTGTGCGGGAGCTCGAGAGAGGAGAAAGGGGTGGAGCAGGGCAGATCTGTGCAAGGGGTGTGCTGAAGAGGAGTCCCTGACTCTCCAAAGAACCCCAAGTCACCCTCAGAGCCAGAGGCAGAGGGCGATGGGAGAAGTAAGGTGTGAGTGAGCAGAGTCTGCCTCCCGCCCTGCAGTTCACCCCTGGAGCCCAGACTCAGGAGAAAGTAAAGATTTTGAATCTAATGAAAACAAAATGTTAAAACCATGTGTTCTAAATTTTGAAATTCGGTAAAAACGTGTGATGTCAAAGTGTGCTCTCACTAAGATGTCTGCCCTTCCTCAGAGACTTGATGGCACCCAGCCATGAGCAAGAGAAAAGGCTTTTGTATTCAGAGCTCCGTTGGCTGAGATTTCTCAATGAAATAGTTACAGGAAGCATTTCAAGGCAGCTATGGTGATGCAGTGGTGACGCAATGTTCTGCAATGCCCTTCCAGAAGGGTTCCCAGTTCACATCCCAAGGTCTCCCTGCACATGCCAAGCACACACATCCAGACTGGCTATGGCTTCAGGTGGGCTTCATAGCATCAATACCTGGTTGGGGTGTTTCTCTGTCTTCTGTCACTCTCATAGAATAAATAAATAAATAAGAATTATTTCAGCCATTATAATGATCACTACATTATGATTTGAAGGCTTGGGTAAAAAGCTGCCATTTTTAGAGGGGAAAATATAACTGAAATGATGACTCCATCGATTTAATGATTCTGAAAGTATTTTTTGACGAGTAAGACTTTATGGGTCTGTGACCTGTATTGGCAAACAGATGATCATATTGGAAAACAGAAAAGACTATTTACAGAGTTTACACTGGTTTTATAAAATTAGTATGTAATATAGTCAAGTGACAAGTTTTAAAACCTTGATCTCCCTAAATCTTTTAAGTTTAGTTTTATGATCTCATTCTTCTAGTTAAAAAAATCTAGCCATTAAAAAATTAATGTTTAGGGACCAGAAGATGGCCTAATGGTTTCATGGCTGGGCTCCCACATAGTTGACCACAGTTCAAGTCCCAGATCTGGCGGCTTAAAACTCACACTGGGTGTGTGTGTGTGCGTGCCCAAAATCCTGAAATAATGGAGAAGGGATTGCAGTGACCATCTCTCCCACCCCGAGGGGGTGATTTCTTGCTTCTATCTCTCTCTCTCTCTTTTTCTCTCTCTCTCTGTCTCTCCTGGAAGCACACATGACCTATAGCCAAAAAAAAAAAAAAGCATAACTAAATCCTCTTTCATTTATTAACTTACATTTATAAATTAAGACATTTCCTTTTTGTTGTTGTTGTTGTTGTTGTTTTCTGCCAGAAGTTGTGTACACTTGCCAGAGGGACACAGAGAGAAAGGGGAAGTGAGAAAACACCCCCCATTGAGCACAGTCGTACTGTTAGACATCCACCTCCATTCCTCCCTCCTTTCAAGAATTATGTACACACACACGTACCTCACAGTTTCAAGCTGCTAAGTCTGGGACTTGACCTGTACAGTTGACCATATGGGATCCAGCTGTCATAATCCCCTTGCCACAGGCTGACCATTTCTTTCCATTTTAAGTACTACTATTTTCTGACTTAAACAAAAACTTTCCACTTACTTCAATTACCTATAAAATTAAGTATTAACATGTAGAAAATTTTGGATTCTCTTAAATGTTCTCATATTCAACTAAATATTTTAAGTTAGAAGCATAAAACTGAGCTGTTATTAGGCCAAGTTATCTAAAGCATTTCACTTACATAAAAATCAAATATGCACCGACTCCATAATGCGAAAATATTAATTTTACCTGACATAGGCTTTCAGGCCTGGGACTAGAGTTTAAATACAATGACAAAATAGAGACTTGGACTTGGATTGTTCAAGGTGGGAGTTGGTACCGAGCTCCCTGCACAAAGCTGGGATGCACACAAGAGGCTTAGTCCAAAAGGAATAGTAAAAACATCCCCAACTGACACAGAACAGCTATGTGGAAGATCACCGTCTGCCTGGGTGGCTCTAGGTAGAAAAAATATATAATGAGTTCTTCAAACCAGGACTGCATGCCTGCAGAGTACAAATTCACAGTATCACATGATGTGGAAATCCCAAGGCAAGAATTTCCATGAAAAATGGTCGCTGTCTGGGACCCCAGAGAAGCAAATGTAAAACTACACTGCAAGGACTTGTGTGGCTGTCCAGAGGATTGCTGTTACGGAAACTGTCCTCCCACCATGAATAACTAGAAAACCAGGTCAAAAAAAATTAAATAAATAAAAGACACGTGTGTGTGTCCGTGTGTGTGTGTATTTCAAAAAGTTTACAGAAAAATAAAAGTACGTGTTTATTTTGGTGCAAAAATTTGTTGAAATTCATACATAGCTTTTTCATAATAGGCATTTTTCTATGACATTTTTCCAGACCTCTGGTATATATAAAAACCTGTTTGGGACACTGGCTAGCAGACTGTGACCCCTGGGAGAAAAGGTGATGGGACAATAATGGTTGCCCCAGCTTCTTGCATGGATAGAGTGTTCAGGCTGCAGTTCATCCATGGGGAACCTGTCAATCTCTTCATATTGAGGACACAGAAGGAGCTGAGATGTCTAGAATTTGTGAGAAAGTGTTGGATGAGCATTGCACAGGGATGAGGTACTGGAGCTTTGGACGGTCTTTGCTCGAGCACTGATCTGTGAATGCACCAGGAAAGAATCACTGGAAAGGCATGGACCAAACGACTCTTGGAACTATCACAGTCAAGAAATAGTTTTTATTCCCACCAGCTGGAATGAAAACACTTTGTAACACATGGAGCATTGGGTAGAGTGCCCGGAAGTGTCTCACCTTAGTGGTGGGTCTAAACGAACTCTAGACTAAAAGCTGCTCTGGACTCACCCTAACAAAGCTTAAAAGTAAGCCTCCAAAGGATCAGATATCTCCAACAACTTAATACTGTGTCAGAACAGAGTACAATACTCTAAATGAATACATGATTGAACAGTATAAAATTCACAGTATCTAATTAAACTTAGCAGGCCTACAAAGAAGCAGGAAAATATTAATAAAAAGGAGAAAAACATATTAATAAAAGCAGCCCCGGAAATGACACAGATAATAGAATTAGCAGACAAGGACCTTAAAGCATCCATATAACTATGTTTCATACATTCAAAAAGAAGAAAGATTGAATACATTAAGTAGAGGGTTGAAAGAATACCAAAGCATATTTAAGGAATTTGTTGGAAAACAATGATAAAGAGAATATCCTAAAAGCAATCAGAGAACAAAGACAAAGCATATGCAGAGGAACAAAAGCGAGGCCCGGCTGTGGTGGTATACTCTGGGCACCGCTGCGGCTCGGCAGGCCAAGGTCACATGGGAGGTGCAGGTTCGATTCTAGCCCATCCTAGAAAGCCAGGTGTGGTGGTGCAAGCCCATAGTCCCAGCTCATCAAGAGGCTGAGGATCATGCCACAGGAAGATGCTCTCTCAGGAAAAAGAAAGAAAAAAAAAAAAAAAAAGTCCTCCCCACCTCCAGCCGCCCCATAAAGTAAAAATAACACAAGATTCTTCATGAGAAACTATAGACATCCCGGGACAATGGAGCAAGACCTTTAAAGTGCCAACAGGAGAGCCGAAAACAAAACTGTCAACCTAGCATTTCCCACTTACTAAAAGTGTTACACAAAAATTAAGTTTTAAAGACTTTTCTGACAAACTAAGGTTAAGGATCTGTGCTGTAAGAGATGTTAAAGGAAGTTCTTCAGACAGGGATAATGATAGCGGGTGAAAATCCAGATCCCCCAAGAATAAAGAGTAGCAGAATTGGCAAAGGGGTAAATAACCATTATATACATATTCTCCCCTCATTTTTAGTCTCTTTTTCCTGCCCTTGATGGACTCCAGTCCATCTCAAACCGAGCATGCTCCTCAAAAACCCTGGTCAGCACCAAGTTCTTGGTTCTCAGGGCCAATCCCATCAAGGGCACTGAGCAGGAAAATAGGCTGACCAGCCCTGGTAGCCCACTTCATTTCTCCGTCCTTCCATCCTTCCAGCCTCAGGAAGTCCAATGCTACTCTAGGCTGGACCACTTAGGAGGCTCTTCCTGCATCTGTGTTAGGGTGACCGAGGAAAAGAAGATGCATAGAGTGGGGAGGTACATGGGAGATAAAATGGAACCGACTTTGGTGAGGATTGCGGAGGGGTTGAAGGAGAGGGAATTACTCAGGAGGATTCACCTAGTAAAGGCTTCAGTGGAGAGTTGTGTGGCAGAAAGGGGAGCTTTCCAGAAACAGAGAAGAAGGGGTGCCAGTGCTATAACATGACAAAATTAGGAGTTTACTTAAAAAATCAGGTTAAATAAGACATGGCCTGGCATGGTGGTTGAGGTGCTAGACACCCACATGGCCAACTGCGGTTCAAGCCCCGAACCTGATGGCATACTTTCTCACTTTCTCTCTCTTTCTCTGGTGTCTGTATCAAATAAAAAATAACAGTAATAATGATAAATAAAGTTAATTCTTTTTTTTTTTTGAGAGAGAGATTTTTGCTCTAGGGTATGTGCACTCACTAGAGAGACAGAAAGCAAGAAATCATCCCCCAGGGGTGATGGCCATGCTACAATCACTTCTCCTCCATTTTCCTCTCGGGACTTTGGGCACGCACATACATGTGCTAGGCGCGAGTTTAAGCTGCTGGGTCTGGGACTTATGAGAGTCCAGTGATGTAGCCATTATGCCAACAGCTGGTCTTAAATAAATAAATCTTAAAAAAGAAAACAGCTTTCAGAAGAAATCAGCTACAAAGAGCCCTGACTGCAAGATAAAGAGGTGGTATGAGTTGGGTGGCCAGAACACAGCAGAAGATGATGAGGCGATGTTTACATGATTACTGGGGTTGCATTCTAAGAAAAAATAAAAGAGAAAATGTGAAACAAAGCACTGGGATCTCTGAATTCTCACAGCATGTATTACAAAAACAAAACAGAACCCTTCCCACTCTGCTGGTGCATTAATAAATCTACATACAACAGCAAATCTTTTACAATAGAGGTTTTGATAGTCTATTCTCCCAGGCATAGAATCAGGAATTTTCTTCATTGATTTAGCAGTTACTGTATCGCTTCCACACACGGTGTAGCATTGTGGTACAAACTAACACTGTATTGTTCTTAGCACAAGCTCCACATTCTGGCTTCTTCTAAATATCCACTAATACCAAACTGAAAAAATGATTCATGGATTAGCAGTAACACTGGTGCAATCTCCACGTGTTCATTATGTTCTTCTCTCTGGCCTTGCTTCACTTATCCACAGCAACATATTGAACTAAAAACGAAGATTTTTATGGATGATTATGAACTTGATAGACAATGATTATCAATTCATGGCTTCAGATATTTTCATGTAAACCTCAACCAGAGGGCTTTAGAGATGAAGTATGTCAGAAAAGTTTTGAATTATTTAAAACACTTCTGAAGATTTAACTGATATATGTAAATTAAAATCTCAAAATTACTTAAGTCATAGTTATTAACATCTAAGTGATTTTTTACACTTTCTTGCACAATTTAATAGTAACCTAGCATGGGAAACGATTTTTTACACTTTCTTGCACAATTTAATAAGAACCTAGCATGGGGACCAGCAGGTGACATAGTGGTTAAGGAATTCTACTCCCACATGGCTGCCTGTGGTTTGAGACCCAGACCAAGTGGCTTTGAAATCCAAACCGCACCGGGCACTTGTGCATATGTGCCTAAAGTCCCAGGAGGAGAATGGAGGAGAGGGGATTACAGCGTGGCCATCCCCCCATGGGGTGATTTCTTACTTTCTGTCTCTCTGTCTCTGTCTCTCCAGCTAGCACATACTCTGTATAGCAAAAAATATCTCTCTTTTAAAAAAAGTAGCCCAGTATCAGGAAGAGATGGTAATACATGTCACAATACTCACACACGATGTGATGGGCACCCAGAAAAGTACACACGGCACATTCTCCCTGCTATCCATGTTTGAGGGCAAACACATTCTGCAAAAGGGATAGAACAAAATACAACTATGGGAACTAGGGGACGGGGGTGATTTCTCACTTTCTGTCTCTCTCTCTCTCTCTCTCTCTCCAGCAAGCATGTATACTCTATAGCAAAAATCTCTCTCTAAAAAAAAAAAAAACAACAACTATGTTTTATTGAAAACACTTTGGAAATAGAATAGGCCCTGCTTTGAATAAATTATGAAAGTAGTGTTCCTCTATCCTACTCTCCAGTTTCTATGGTTTCCTTTCTATAGTTTCTTCTTCTCCTCTCTATTTCACTAATGTTATTATTTTAATTGCCAGAGGGTACATGAGTTTACTAGAGAGAGAAAGAGTGCACCTGCCCCAATGGGGTATGGTCATGCAGTAATTCCTTTCCTCCATTTCTCCTTCCCATTAGAATTTTGGGCATGCATGCACACAAGTGTGGCATATTTTTGAAGCCCTTGGGGCTAGGATTTGAACCACTATTAGCCATATAGGATCTGACTTCTAATGCACAGCACTTAACCACTGCCCTATGGAACCAGCCCTCTTCTCTATTTTAAAATGGATAAAGGGCATAGCCATAAGGATGGGACTTCAGCTGGAGAAGTTACTAGTGCCATGATATCACAGAAAAGCCACCTACTTGACTTGCCAAGGGCTGGTTCAAAGCCAGGAGAAAAGGTGCCTTGTCACTAGAACAAACAGAAGAGTTTCCTTTCAGAGCCTGGGAGAAGTGGCCTAGAACCGGAGTGTTTTATTACATTGACTCTGTTTGATTCCCCCAAGACAGATCGTAGTCCTCTAAATATACCCTGCTAATGTGCCCTGTTGCCACGCTCAGAAAGCCTCCCAGGTCAGCTGTGTCACCTGCAGCACCTGTGTGAACACCCTCTCCTCCTCCATTGCCTTCTGTCCTTCACAGCTTCATATTCCTGGGTGTGTGTGTGCATATGTGCCCACGCTCCTAGGAGGAGAACAAAGGAGAAGGGATGGCGGCATGGCCATGCCCCTGGGGGATAATTTCTCACTTTCCTTCTCACTGTCTATGTCTCTCTTTCTCTGGTGAACGCGTGCACCCTCAAGCACAAAATTTTAAAAATCATTGTTCTGTCCTTGTTATTGGCTAAAATGTATCCACAAAAACTCATAGTCTCATTACCTAGAACCTCAGAAAGGGACTGTATTTGGAGACAAAGTATTTAATGAGGTAATTTCATTAAAATAAGGTCATTGTGGTGGGCTCTAGTCCCACATGTCTGCTGTCCCGGAGAGAAAAAGATTATGGCACAGAAAGAAGCTTCAATGGGTTGAGAGAGCACTCTGTGGGCAAGAGAGTAAGAGCTCTGCTCTGTCGATGGTGGACGATGGAATGATTAGGTAGAGGGGTTGGGGAATGGCACAATTATCTTTTATTTTTCTAATTCTACTTTATTTATTTGTTTGTTTCACTAGAAAGAGAAAGAGCGAATCCTCTCAGCAGGGTCTCACACTGCAATCCTCCCTTCAACCTTCCCAGATAGCCAGGATCACAGGAAGTGTGCACAGGCCTGGCACATATGGGTCGATGCAGTAAATAAGCTTCAGTCTTCTGTATGGCTCCAGCTTCACGGAGCAGTGTGCTACCACCACACCAGCACAGCTGGGCCTTGATGATCATTTCATGACAGCGTCAGGGACCTTCTCAACTAGAGCATTTTAAAAAGCTGACTGTGAAGTGATGCCAACACCTTATTTGGAATTATATTCCTTTTTCTCTCAACTTTAATCTTGCTTCAGTTCTAGTTGCCCAAACATATTATTTACTCAAAGATAGTTAAATCATGACTCAATAAGTAAACAAGTTTCATTAACACTATGACTTGTTCATTCAAAAAATATGTACTGAGTGTCTACTAAAAGGAAGGCATGTGGCTGAAAATTTTAGAGTTCAGAGCTGTGAAGACTCACGATAGAACAATGAGTGATGGACTCGAACTGGTTTAGATAGGATGATCCACAGAGCAGGTGTAGCAAGTGCAAAGACCATGGGGCAGGTCTGCATGTTTCATGTCTGGGTAACAGAAAGAGGTCAGCATCCCTGAACCAAAGGTACAGATCAGAAAAGGAAGCAAGGGTTAGAAAGGATAAGATGGGTGTTGAACAGTGAGGATGGAATACAGATCATCATTATTTCAAGTACTTTTTCCTGAATAGGGAATAAAGAAGTGAGATGGTATCTGAAGAAGAGTTGGAGTAGGGAAGGGGTTCTTTAAGAAGATAGAGAAGAGTCTAACAGATGCAGATGAGACAATTGAGTAGAGAAGGAGAAAGTGAAGATACAAACTGAAGCCCTGAGCAGACAAGAAAAGATGACATTTAGAAGATAGGCAGAGGGGGACCAGCAGTTGGCGTAATGGCTATGTCGCTGGACTCCCATGTAGTCGACCACGGTTCACGTCCCGGACCCGGTGGTTTAAACTCACGCCGGGCACGTGTGAGTGCATGCCCAAGATCCCAAGAGGAGAATGGAGGAGAAGGGATTGCAGTGTGGCCATCCCCCCTGGAGGTGATTTCTTGTTTTCTGTCTCTCCCTGCCTTTCTGGCGAGTGCACGCATCCTATAGCAAAAGCCCCTCCCCCCCAAAAAAGTTAATGATTAAGGCCAGTTCCATGGCCTAATGTTTAATGACAACAGACCTTCTATGGCTGACCACATAGTTGGACTCTCAGCCATGGCCATAGAAGAAACACAGCAGGCACATGTGCCCCACATCCCAAAAGGATAGAGGAATGGAGGAGAAGTGATTGCAGCGTGACCATGTCTCATTAAGGGGTGCTTTCTCCCTCTCCAGACTCTATCTCTGGTAAGCACACATGCCCTGTGAAATATTAAGAAGAGGGGGCAGACAGTGGCACAGTGGTAATGCAGTGCTCTGAGAGGCTCATCCACATGGGAGGGTTCTGGATTCGTGTCTGGAGACCACCTGTGCACACATGATGCATGTACATGTGCCTGTGATCCAGTATTGGCTGGGGCTGGGGATGGATTGTGGCATGGGGCCTCCACTGGGGCTGTCTGTCTCTGTTTTCCTCTCTCTATCTCTTTCATTCTCTCTGTCTCTCTCACTCCTAGAAGAAGGAAATAGATAAACTTTAATATTTTATTAAAGGCTAAAAGATCACAGGGAAGAAGGAGGATCAAGTTAGTTATTAAAGAAAGAAAAAGGTATGACATAAATATCTAAATGAGCAGGAGATGTGGCAGCATTTTCCAGGAAGTGTCAGGAGCCATTTCAAAGCCGAGAGTCACGTATTGGCACAGTTGTGCAATTATCTACAATATTCAATTGTAAAAGCTTAGTTATGATAAGGAATAGGGCTTTGCCAGGTAAGCAAATGGAGAGATAGTGAAGGCACAGTTAAGGGTGGTTCACAAGGAAATGATTATAGTGTTGGATCATGGAGGCTAAGTCTGGATAAGAAAAATAAGAACATTTGAAAATCTGCTCAATGGACTGGTAGTCCCAATGAGTCGGAAATGCTTGGAATTTGGGCCAGCTTTGTGATCTGGTGGGTAAGGGAGCCAGACTCCACGTAGCAGACCAACACCATTCTGGGGTGTTTTCTTCCTCTCCTCTCCCTATCTCTCTCTCTGGCAAGTACACATGCCCTCTGGCAACTAAAAAGAAATAAAGAGTGAGCGGAAAGAGAGAAGAAGGAAGGAAGGGAGGGGGAAGGGAGAAAGAAAGAAAGAAAGAAAGAAAGAAAGAAAGAAAGAAAGAAAGAAAGAAAGAAAGAAAGAAAGAAAGAAAGAAAGAAAGAAAGAAAGAGAAAGAAAGGAAGGAAGGAAGGAAGGAAGGAAGGAAGGAAGGAAGGAAGGAAGAAAGAAAGAGAGAGAGAGAGAAAGAGAGAGAAAGAAAAGAAGAAAAAAAAGAGAAAGGAAGGAAGGAAGAAAAGAAAAAAAAGAGAAAGGAAGAAGAAAGAAAGAAAACAGAGGAAGGAAGAAAAGAAAGCAAGCAAGCAAGCAAGCAAGCAAGCAAGCAAGCATGCAATACAAAGACTTGGAATTCAAGCTTTTAGTAAGTAGGCCAGAGGATAGCACTGTATGGTCAGAAAGTAGAATGCTTTAGGGAACCAGCAGTTAGCGTAATGGCTATGTCGCTGGATTCCCATGTAGTCGACTGCGGTTTGCGTCCCAGACCCGGTGGCTTAAAACTCACGCCGGGCGCGTGTGCGTGCGTGCCCAGGATCCTGAGAGGAGAATGGAGGAGAAAGGGATTGCAGCATCACCATTCTCTTTCTGTCTCTATGTCTCTCTCTGTCTATCTGGCGAGCGCACGCGCCCTGTAGCGAAAACCTCTCCAAAAAAAGAAAAAAAATAAAGTAGAATGCTTTATTGGAGATTCAGAGAGTCCCACCCCCAAAACAAACAAACGAACAACAACAACACTGCATTTTATGAGTAGGTAAAATAATTAATCTCTGGATGAGATTCTCAAAATAACAAGAAAGCTTGGAACCAGTAGTGGCATGGTGGTTAAGGCAACTGGATTCTCCATGGTTGACTGTGAGTTCAAGTCCCAGATCCAACCGGCTTGAAAAACACACTGGGCTCATGTGTAAGCATGCCCAAAATCTTGAGAGGAGAATGGAAGAGAAGGATTGTGGTGAGCCATCTCACTAGGGGATGATTTCTCACTTTCCCTTTTTCTCTCTGTCTCTCTCCAGCAAGTACAGGTGCCCTATAGCAAACAAAGAAAGAAAAAAATAGCAAGAAAGGTGCATTGTTCTTATCTTACCCAAAAATGTATCCTCTTATTTTCTCTGAAATGATATCATTAGAAAACATTCCTCCATTATCAAGTCAGTTTTTTTTTTTTTTTTTTTGAGAGGTTTTTGCTATAGGGCGCGTGTGCTTGCCAGAAAGACAGAGAGAGACATAGAGGCAGAAAGCGAGAAATCACCCCCCAGGGGGGATGGCCACACCGCAATCCCTTCTCCTCCATTCTTTTCTTGGGATCTTGGGCACGTACGCACACGCGCCTGGTATGAGTTTAAGCCACTGGGTCTGGGACTCAAACTGCGGTCGACTACATGGGAGTCCAGCAACATAGCCATTATGCTAACTGCTGGTCCCCATTATCAAGTCATTTTTTAATAAAATTAAATTTTGGTAGTCAGACGATGGTGCAGTGGTTAAATGTGACACTCTGTGAGGCTGATCCACATAAGAAGGTTCCTGGTTCAAGTCCAAAGACCTACCTAAGTGCAGCAGACACACATGTACCCATGGTCTGGTCCTGGCTAAGGCTAAGAGTGGATTATTGCATCAACACCCATGTAGGCGTGCTGTCTCTTTGTCAATATCACCCATGAATGAAATAAATTAATAAACTTTTAAAAAGAGGATAAAGTCCTTTAGAAGGATGACTTATGCTGACCTGGCAGGGACACAACATTCATTCTTAGTTAAAGGTCCCATGTGTCCAAGCCACTGGTGCACAGCTCTGGGTAAGACCGATGCTGCCTCCCACTTTGCCTTCTCCCAACTTCACTCTTCAGTAAGAATTAATTCATCGGATTATTTCTAGAAAATAGGGGAATTTTTGGTGGTAAAGATATATTGAGCACAGGAAACAGACAGATCTTTGCAGTCTGTTTGGGTTTTTTGTTGTTGTTGTTTGTTTTTTAAGTTTTTGCCACAGGCTCAAGTTTTCACTGGAGAGAGACAGAGACAGAAAGAGACAGAGAAAGTGAGAAATCATTCCCCTAGGGGATGGCCATGCCTCAATCCCTTCTCCTTCATTCTCCTCTCTCAGGACTTTGGTATGTTTGCACATGCATCCATCCTGTCTTTCAAACCATCAGGTTGGGACTCGAACCTCTGTTCAGCACTTTAACCTCCACATGACCCCGCTGGCCCTTGACACAATCTCTTTAAAGGTAGAGCAAAAGTACAGATTTTGTAATATGAAATTAAAAGCGTAAGTACCTATTGAAAATCTTAAACATATATGAGGGGACTTAGAAGAGTTCATGGAATTAAGTGGAATTACAACATGAGTTTATTTTAGTGCAAAAAAATTTTGAAATCTATACTTAATTTTTCTGTAATACACACTTTGTGAACTTTTTGAAGACCGCCCCCACCGAATATCCTTAGGCACAGAAATTCTGCATTAAGGGACCTGCAGATGGCATAATGGTTATGTCGCTAGACTCCCACGTATTCAACCGCAGTTCGAGCCCCAGTTCCAGCAGCTTAAAACTCATGTGGGGTGCACTTGTGTGTATGCCTAAAGTCCTGAGAGGAGAATGAAGAGGAAGGGATTGTGACATGGCCATCCCCTCGGGTAATGATTTCTCACAGTCTGTCTTTCTGTCTCTCTCTGTCTCTCCAGAGGCATATCCGCTCTATAGCAAAAATTTCCCTTAAAAAAATTCTATATCAAACAATTTATCATAAGGAAATAGAGATAGTAAGATGTTTGGATAATAATGTCTATCATACTATTATTTACTATAGCAAAACATGGAGAGCAATTTTATACTAGAAAATAAGAGATTGATTAAGAAAATTGCAGTAATCTACAGATAGAATGGTAGGAAGCCAACAAAATACTGATTGATATATTGATACTGATATGATTGGTAAAGAAAATTCCTTTTTTAAAAAAAAAAGAAAATTCAGGCTGGCAAGTGGCATGATGGTTGAGGTGCTTGACTACATGGACAATTACAGATCGAGTCCCAGAATTGGCACTTTCCCTTTCTCTCTCTTTCTCTGGTCAAATTAGAAAATAATCATTAAAAAAAATTAAATAAGTAAAATAATTCTTTAAAAAATTAAAATCACATAAATAAATGCAGAAGGGGGAAAGGAGGGAGGGAGGCCAAGCTGTTAACAACTATTATAGCTATAGGGTAGGGTTATGAGTAATTTTAAATTGATTTTGTTTTTTTTTTCTTTGTGCTTTACTATGTTTTTACATAAAAGCAAAACTAAATGTGGATGTATTTAACCATCAAAGAAAATTTCCATTTTGAATCAAACATATTTCTTGCTGTGCAAAAGTCCATCAACAGCCTCAAAATTCTACTATAAGGCTTAATTTGCTTTAACAAATAGAACTTTTAGTTTATAATGTTTATTCTTACAGCATCTGTCACACAAAAAGCAGCTGACTGAAACTGAATTACTTGATTGTAAAAGAAACGATTCTTGCCAGAAAATAATGATGCTCAAGGACAGGTGAGAAGGTAAACCTTCTTTTTCTAATATATGGTCTTTGTAATAACTGAGTTATCCTACTTTGGCTAAATGTAGTGAATGCAGTAGCTGGAGCATAAAAACATGGAGAATTGTAAGGTCTGGCAACAATAGGTCAGGCATCCTCCTGGAGTGGAGACACTGCAGGCAGGCAATGGCAGGCCGTGACTGGGGTGGTTGCCATTCATCCTGCTGCACCCGGAGAAATCAGCAGACTGCCCTGGATGTGTCACTTCCTATCTCATTTCCTATGCTTCTGCTTTCAACTCCAAACAGACATAGGAAGAAATGGAGAAAGGAAGGTGGGTAATAAATCCAAAGATAGAAATACAGAGACTGCGGCATGGAGGTGGTGCAGCAGGACATCACGGTGCTCTGTGAGGCTGGCCCCTGGGGGAAGGTTCTGGGTTTGCTTCTGGAGAGCTCCCTAAGTGCTCCAGGCACACACTTGCCAATGATCCAGGGCTGGCTGAGGCTGGGCGTGGATTGCAGCATCAAGACCACATTAGGGGAGCCACTTTGGTTTTTGTCTCTCTATTCTTTGTCTTTCTTTATCTCTCTCTCTCATGGAAGAAATGGATAAGTAAACTAAAGGAGAAAAAGAAGGAAAAGAAAAGAAAGAAGGAAGAATAGAAAGAAAGGATGGGAGGTAGAAGGGAGAGGACATTATCACTACTGTCCCCATTGAAGGGAGAAGAGCAATGACATTTATCATAAATGAGATAATCAGTTATTCACTCATTCTCTCACATACAGATCAGGCCCCCACGATGGCCAGACCTTTGGTCATGACAAGAAAGAAAAGCATCCTTCCAACCAGGTAACACAATGGACCAGTCTTCTAGAATGAAACTTTTATTGTTCTTGTCCTCAAGGCCTAGTTGCATAGTGTAGCAGTTAGGCACTGTACAGAGGAAGCTGATCCCACAAGGCCAACCAGTGTTCAAGTCCCAGCCCCAGCAAGTTGAAAATATAACAGGTATGTGCATGCCCAGGATTCTGACAAGATGGAGAACTGGAATAAAAGGATTGCCGGGTGACCAGGTCACCTGGAGGTTGATTTCCCCCCCCCCATCCTCTTTTAGAAAGCCATCTCATCCCCCATTTCATAACAATTAGAATGCCTGACCTCCTCCTCAGATAAGCTGGGCCAGCTATCTGACTTTGATTTTTAGATGAGGAAGTAGAGGCCCAGAGAGTGATTTACATGGGCTCTCTTCCCAGGGCCCAGTGGAGTGAGAGTCCCAGTCTGTCCTGTTCACCTCCAAAACCTCCGCACTGTCAGTGGCACCACGTCCCTCCAAGTGCTGCACTGTAGAAGTAGCAGAAGGAATGGAAAGAGGGCACACACGTGAGAAAGGCTCCTGACAAACCGAAGCTGATGACTAAGAAGTGTGGGTGGGAGGGAGACACAGGAGAAGAATCAAAGATTGAAGCTTCAAGCCTGAGGCTGGTAATCTTTATCTGAGAGACCTAAAACAGCAGATAGTTTGGGAAACAGACCGTGCATTTGGTTTGGGATGAGTTAAATCGGAATTGATATTTACCAAGCAAATGTAAACTTGGTGTGAAACTGAGGGCGATGTCCAGTCCTGAGGCATGCATGTGGGAGTTACAGGCATGCGTGGCCACTGTGGTTGCCAGACGGTGTGTGCTCTCCCAAGAAGGGATGTAGTCAGAAAGAAAAAAAAAAAAATAGAACCATACATAGCGAAGGCCCATATTTCTTGGGTAGAAAGAAGAGGACCCAGGACAGGTCTGGGAAAAGTGCCATGTGAAGATGAAAGAAAAAATAGGAATGTGCTATGTCATGGTCACAGTAGAAGGAGACAGCCTCCTGGGTGGGTGAGCTACCGGTAAGTTGGTCTTCAAGTTAGGGTGTCAGCAGGGAGCGCTGCAAGAGCAGATTTGGTGGGATAGGGGCCAAACAGAGGCTTGGGGGAAGATGCAGGTGAGTGGGCAGAGATGGTAAAGGCCCACTCTTCCAGTGCGAACTTATCACTGAAAGAAAGAAGAGCTAGGATAGAAGCAACATTGGAGTTGCGTGCTTGGGAGAAAGACCTTCTCTTTCAGAATGGAGGGTATCTGTCCATTTGTGAGTTTGTGAGCAGAGAAAAGGCTCTGGAGAAAAGTGAAACTAAGACAGACAAAGGCAGGGGGTTAAGGGAGATGGATTCCACACCGTCAACCATGGTTCAAGACCCCACCCTGGAGAGCTGAAAAACAAGCTGGGCGCATGTGCGTGTGTCCCAAATTCTGATAGGTTGGAGAAATGAAGAAGGGATCGCAGTGTGACCACATCCCATTGGTGGTGGAGTAGTGGGGTGCTTCTTTCTCCCCCTCTCTCTGGTTAGAGTATATGCCTTCTAGCAATTAAAAAAAAAAGGGGGGGGGAGGCAGCAGGTGGCATAGTGGTTAAGGCACTGGACTCCCACATAGTCAACTGTGGTTTGAGTCCCAGACCCAGAGGCTTGAAACATGCCACACACATGTGCGTGCATGCCCAAAATCCAAGGAGGAGAATGCAGAAGGGACTGCAGTGTGGCCATCCTCCCTCGGGGTGATTTCTCACTTTCTCTGTCTCTTCAGTGAGTACACACTTTCTCTCTGTCTCTCCAGCAAGCGCACACACAAGGCAAAATCTTCCAAAAAAATGAAGAGGGAATTCCTCCTCTGGGTTAAAAGAGGAAAGGAGCCTAGACGGAGGTGAGAGTACGTGCAAAGGGAAGAGACATGCCTTTCTTGATGTACTTGGTCTGGTTTCCAGGAATCTGAGAAGATGATATGTGGGATACAAATACACTCATGGCTTGCGGAAGCCTCGCACAGCTCCAGAGAAAGTCTCCAGGGATGTTGCAGTACAACGCCATTGCAGCAGGCAGCCCCGCGTGCTCTGCAGCTCTCTCCAGCAAAGCGTGCAGCTCAGGGACAGAACCAAAGTGGAGTGCTGCGAGAGTCTTAAGCTAGGAGTCAGGGCTCAAGGAGTCTGGTGAGATAGTAACGACTGAGTAAAAAGAACGCCCCGAGGCTCCAGACCTCTGATGAACCAGCAGTACCGTGGACGGGAGAAAGGGCTGAGGGTCGGTCAAGTACTCGAAGGCAGACCCTGCATCTAATGCCTCCTTCTATCCCCAGCACATAGCAGCTTCCCCGTAAGAATCTTATTATGAATGAACTGAGAAAGAAAAACAGCTCAGAGCAGTTTATAGAACACGAAGTCCCTTAAAATCCCAAGAGAGGCATGAGGCCCTGGTTACACCCCACAACTATGTCTAGGGTAATTGCTTAAAGGCATGTTTTAGTTTACAGTAAACAAATGTAGATTTAAGGTGTGACCCCTCCCTTCTTCATTAAAATTTTTCAGAATTCACCATATAAGGAATAATGTAGCTAATCAGTTGCATATGTTATTTTAAACGTATCCATGGAGTTCTTTTCTCTCTCTCTCTCTTTTTGTTTTGCTTTGTTGTTTTGTTTTGTTTCTGTCTTTCTTCCATGAATAAGAGAGACAGAAAGAGAGTGATAGACAGACAGAACCCCCATCAAGGTCTCCATGCTGCCATCCACTCCCAGCCTACCTAGCCCTGGATCATGGGCCCGCAGTTGCTTGGTGTACTCAGAGAGTTTTCTGGATGCAAACCAGTAACCTTTCCAAGTGGGTCTGCCTCACAGAGCATCCACCACCTTCTGGGCTTCAGTGTGAATTCTTGACAACTGTAACTGCCCTTCTTCCTGTCCTCCTTGTTACGTAAACCAGGCCTCTCAGCTGCCATTTAGACTGCACTTTCTTAGGAACTAGAATCCGTATCACTGCATCAAATGTCCGAAGCTCTTTGCTCAAGTAAACCTCTTTTTGCTTTACTTACTGTGCTTCAGCCTTCCTTTTTTAAGATTGGCAGTACTGAGTATAAGACACAAAACACCAGCACAGTGCGGTGGCATACACTCCCAGCGACTCAGGAGGCTGAAGCGGGAAGATCCCAAGTGAAGCCATTCCGTTCAACGTAGCAAGACCTTGTCTCTAAAAAACCAAAGAACAACAGGATTCCAAGAAAATGCCTGCTGGGTATTACAGACAGATGCAGGGCAAAGAGACGTCCCCTCAGGCGGAGGTGGTCAGTCAGCTGAAGTGAATGCTGTACACTAGGATTCCTCTGGGCTATTTCCCCGCAGTGGTGATGTTTGCCTTCCTGGCCTTTCTTTGCTTACTTTATTAGATTTATTTACCTCATCCTCTTTGCAGCAAGCCCAGTGTTTTGAACAGAGCAGACACTGCATGTTGACAGAACTTAATGCAAACCATGACGTGACTGCTATTCATGTGTTTATGTGACTATCCAGAGGGAGTGGCTGTACCTAGGAGTTGCTGCTTCTGCTTCCTGTTGCCCTCTCTTGGCCTCACCATGCAATCTTTTTTTTTAATTAACATATAATAATTGTACATATATGCAGGATACAATGTGATTTTTCAGTATCAGAATATGATGTCTCTGGGGCTGGACAGTGACTCAGTGGTATAACATGATGTTCTGCCAGGCTGACCCATGTGGGAAGGTTTCAGGTTTGTTCCTGGAGACCTCCCTGAATACACTGGTGAGAGTAGACTCCACACATTGAGCCCCCCCACACACACCCCGCCCTTTCTCCTTACCTCTCCAAGCCCCAGCTGTGGCTGGGCCATCTCAACATCTCGTGGCCAGGCCCTGCACCTTATGGAACTGGCATATGGGCTGGGGCCATTCCAGAGTATGCACACCCATCACACTTTAACATCACAAACCCTAAACATACTCTGCTGATTCTGTGTACCGATGAGCTAACCTTTATTGTAACCTTCAAGCAATGTATGTGCAAATCAAACGCCTATCTTGGTGACAGGCAATCTGCATTGATCTGTAATTCATTTATGAAAGCTTTGTTTTTACTGTACAAAGCCTGGGCCTATGGCCATAGGACCATGGACTATTCTCAGCCCAGCATCGATGGAACATTGTCTCCCTAACAGAAGTAAATTCTTGTCTTCTCCTCCCTGACCTCTGAGTGTGTTCTTTGGAACTGGTAAACGTTATGGACAAATCCTTTTAAATTTGGAGCTCCCCAGAACAACCGGGTACAAATATGTCCATAATCTGGGGCTGGCCAAGACTGGTATGGATCACAGCATTGAGACCCTATTATGGGTGCCTCTCTCTATAAATATCTCTTGTTCATGCAAGAAAGAAATACATAAAATACAAAGAAGAGAATGCAATATGTATTGATTCACTCAAGGTAAATAGTATATCCATCATTTTGGTCTTTTATCATTACTATGTGATGAAAACCATCGAAATCCTCTTTTTTACTTACTCTGAGAAATACAGCAAGTTGTTGTACCATGTGATCTTTTCTCGCTCATTTGATTGCTATCCGAGCAGCCTCACTGCAGTCCCTGTTAGTCGTCTTGCTGCTGCCCTCAGTGGGTCTTGAAATAAGCACTCTAAGAACATTTCCACACAAGTGCAGCCCAAATCAACCCAGCATGGCTTTCCCCACTGTCTCCTTACACACAGAGCTTCTGACCTTCTCTTGACTCCCTCCCTGGGTTCCGAGTGTTGCTTTTCTCAGTCTTGGCTTCATTCCACCAGGATATGGTCATGGCTCAGATGATCTTGAGCAAATACTTCTTCCTGCTAAACCCAACCTGGGCTATCTGTGGGGAGCCCTTCTGCACAATTTACCCATGTCAACAAGCAGAAACTAGATCAGACCTGTTGCTTATCCTCAAGTTTTCCTGACCTGTTATTCTGGAATTCACTACTTTTCCACAATGGAGGCCTTTTTTAGAGGCTAATTTGGTGGTTACCAAAGCAGGTAGAAAGTCTATCTGCTTCTCTTAATACTCTGACAGCCACCCAAGGGAATTCAGGGCAGAAGCTCTGACTTCAGTGGTATAGATATATCTCAAAACTTCTCAGGAAGGATGGACAGGGCCATCACTTTCTTTCTTAAGTAGGAATCCCAGTTCTTACAAATGAGGGAAATTCACGTAGAAAATAATTTATAGAGTAGTCATCCAGTGAACCAAATCTCAGAGTCTACATTTTCTCACTATAACAGAAGGCAACCTACAGGAGTCCTCACACCAGATTAGACCTTGCTAAATATTACAGTGCAGGTGGGACCTCATTCACATCATGAGGCCGAATCTTTTCAAAATTAGTCTTGCTACACACAACCAAAAGTGCTTCTCTTATTCTAAAAGTGTGACGGATTAAAGGCCATTTGGGGAAAAAAATAAGTCCTTT
This sequence comes from Tupaia belangeri chinensis, assembly GCF_000334495.1. NCBI lineage: Eukaryota > Metazoa > Chordata > Mammalia > Scandentia > Tupaiidae > Tupaia > Tupaia belangeri. The sequence goes on along the minus strand of NW_006159655.1, from coordinate 1,425,768 downwards.
GTATGCATAAATTGTATCCCACCAGTCCCCTGGTGACTCTGTTACCACCGTTCCCTTGTAGCTCAGCAAGCAAGTTAGGCATGGTCCAGGGGCAGAATCAGAAGCAAGAGAGGCTGGCTGCAAACCCATGGCTTTCTGACCATGTAAAAGTTAGATTCCCCTTTCTAAGCCTAGTGTCCTAAACAGGCCAGTTTCAATTAGCACGTTAATGAAATTGCCTCTGTTTAATCCTTAAACTGGCGTTAACTACTCAATCTGTTATTATGATTCTGTCTCCCTATTTCTACCTTTCAAGGAAAATAACTTTAAAATAATCAATACACTCTTCATATTTTGCTTATGCTTTCTTCATCCTTTCTCTGTCTAATAAAACCAGCCTCTCCTGTTCAACAACTTGGAACACTTATTATAGTCAATGGAATGAAGTGCCTGCTTCTAGAATCTCAAGTAAGGCCCACTAAGATCTTTAAATCATTGTAGTTTTGTTTTTGGACACTTGGAAAAACTAAAATTCCCTCCCCCTAAGAATCTAGAACCATTTCTGTAAGCACTATCGTTTGGCTGAGTGAAGGCTTTGCCTTTGAAAGGACATGAAAAGTGGGAGGGGGTAAAATTGGAGATAAGAATCAGGATAAGAATCTTGTTCTTGAAGAGGCTTTGACGGCTTCACTGAGACAGATGGCGGCTGTCTATAAAATATGTTCGGGAATCTTACTTCCTTCTTCGTTTTGGTTTGTTGTGACAACTGAAGCTAAATTTTAGGCAAATAAATATATAGAATCCTATTTTTACTCTTGAGTATTGGAATAATCAAAGCAATGAGATGTCTCATAAATTTCTTCATGCACTTCATATAAGAAAAGTTACTTCTGGGTCAGCAAGTAGTGTGGAGGTTAAGGCCACTGAATTCCACGCTTCCTTCTTCGTTTTGGTTTGTTGTGACAACTGAAGCTAAATTTTAGGCAAATAAATATATAGAATCCTATTTTTACTCTTGAGTATTGGAATAATCAAAGCAATGAGATGTCTCATAAATTTCTTCATGCACTTCATATAAGAAAAGTTACTTCTGGGTCAGCAAGTAGTGTGGAGGTTAAGGCCACTGAATCCCACGCTGCTGACTATGTGGTTCAAGTCCCGGACCTGGCAGCTTGAAAAACATGCAGGGCACATGTATGTACATGCCCCAGATCCCTGGAGGAGAATGGAGGAGAAAGGATTTCTGAGTGGACATCCTCCTGGGGAATGATTTCTCATTTCCCCTTTTCTCTCCAGTAAGTTGAGAAAGGACATCCTCCTGGGGAATGATTTCTCATTTCTCATTTCCCCTTCTTTTGAGAAGAAAATTTATTTCTGCAAAGTGAGTTTTACTCTGCTTTTCTGGGTTTTAGTGGGAAGGGAGGTGGAGAATGTTAACCCTGGAGAATTTTACCAAGCTTACCAATGCTTACCAAGCCGGGGAATGGTCTTCATTCTCCCATTTTGTATTCCTCGCCTTTTTTTTTTTTTGGTGAATTCAGCCTGGAAACCTCTTAATGCTGGTTTTGTTTGTTTTAAATATTTTTTTTTATTTCAAGACAGTCAAGTCTGGATCACTTGGACCCTCCTCAGGCAGTCCTCTCCTCAGTCTCTTTCGGTTTTCTTAGTCAGGTCCAAGTTTCTTTGTTTGTTTGTTTGTTTGTTTTTTCCCACGTTTATTTCATGAGGATGTGAGAGAGAAGCATTCTCACTAAGGTCCCATGCTGAGATTTTGCTCACCGCAGGATCAGGGGCACATACACACTGTGTGTACAAGTTGACCAGAGAACTGAACCCACAGTCTTCCACATGGTCTAGCTTTGCTTGAGCAGCACGTTACCACTGTGCTAGCCCCAGTTCCTAGCTGACCAAACCTCTATTTCCTGGGGCTCTGATGTTCCCTTCAGGATTATACCCCAGGACAGCCTACTTGTCACAATAACCAGCCCCCTCCAAATGTCCCTGTCTTAATCCCATTCCCTCAATGTCTTCCAAGATGAATGAAAGGATTACTAGTGTAAAATGCTATTCTCATTTGAAAAACATTTTGCTCTAGCAAAAGTCCCCAAGGTTCAAATCTGAGGTCCACAGGAGGGACTCAGTGTTAGAGGAGCAGGGTCTTTAGGATTCCAGCCAGGCCATCCCTGTAGAGCCGAATGATGCCTGGTGAACAGTGGCGAGGACGATGCACGATCTCCTGACGTAAAGGTCACCTCACTGAGTCAGTTGTCAAGAAAAGCATCTTTTCATATGACTTAGAAAACTTGCAGGAAAAAATTGCTGCACAGTATAAATGAAGCGAAAATAGAGGGGCAAAGGTCTGAAGGGAAATTAAGTGAAAGATTAAGAGTAAGAAAAAGATCTGTTAAAGACAAATAACAAAAGGAGCCTGCTATATATGAAAATGAAGAAATACAGTTGATGGAAGGGAACTTCAGACAACAAATGTAGAGTGAAATTTAGAGCAAGAAGGAAGCAAAAGTAAATGCTTCAGGATGGCCACCTGATGGTGTGTGGAGCATAATTTGACTTGATTAGAGTCTCTGGAGTTTCTTTTTCTTTTTCTTTCTTTCTTTCTTTCTTTCTTTCTTTCTTTCTTTCTTTCTTTCTTTCTTTCTTTCTTTCTTTCTTTCTT
>NW_006159655.1:1413837-1423032 GCF_000334495.1 Tupaia belangeri chinensis | reverse complement strand
GCAATGGTCACGCCGCAATCCCTTCTCCTCCATTCTCCTCTCGGGATCTTGGGCACGCACGCACATGCTCCTGGCGTGAGTTTAAGCCACCGGGTCCGGGACTCAAACTATGGTTGACTACATGGGAGTCCAGCAACATAGCCATTACACTAACTGCTGGTCCCATGGAGTTTCTGATTTACGTAATGCAGGAATAGATGTTCAGCAGTGAGCGAATGTTTACCTTTGAAAAAGCCACAGTTTTTTGTCTTTTTTTTTTCTTAATTCAGGTTTGGAGTCAGCAGATAGTGTAGTGATTAAAGCACTGGATTCCCACATGGTTGACTGCAGTTCGAGTCCTGGACCCAGTGGCTTGAAACAGAATGTGTGCATGCATGCTCAAAACCCTGAGAGGAGAATAGAGAAGGGATTGTGGTGTAGCCATTCTCCCTGGGTGGTAATTTCTTGCTTTCTGTCTCTTCAGCAAGTGCAAGCACCCAATAGCGACAATCTCTTGAAAAAAGAAAATTCAGATTTGGTGAGTTCATTTTTGCTTATGCCTACTATGTCAGTTCATTTCTTTACAATACTGTGAGATGTTGAAAACAGACAAGAAACTTCTGGAAAAAAACATACCAAGCTAAAAAAAAATAAAAACAAAACAAACAAACAAAAAAAAACAGACAAGACTCCTATCTCCTACTAAATTAAAACTTACCTTTATGGTTGAAAGATGAACCCCATTAGGTAACTTTTTTTTTTTTTTGAGAAGTTTTCTGCTATAGGTCACATGTGCTCACCAGAATGACAAAGAGGGACAGAGAGATAGAAAGCAAGAAATCACCCCCCAGGGGGGATAGCCATGCCGCAATTCCTTCTTCTCCATTCTCCTCTTGGGATCTTGGGCACGCACGCACACGCACCCAGCGTGAGTTTAAGCTGCCGGATACAGGACTTGAACCACGGTTGACTACATGGGAGTCCAGCAACATAGCCATTACACTAACTGCTGGTCCAAAAGCCATTAGTTAACTTTTTAATGACTCTTTTGGGCATTAAGAAGCTGTCAAAGCAATATTTTGTTCTTGTGCCCTTTTCATGATTTCTTTTGTTTGCAAGAAAAAATCTTGTCTGATTGAGGCAAAAGAACTCCAAAAAGCTCATGGAAAAGGTAGAATTAAAGTTAGAATTTATTTCCCTGTTTAAGAAGAAATGAATTCACATATAGTTTTTATTTTTATTTTTAAAATTTTGCCAAAAGATGCATGTACTTTCCAAAGATGACGGGGGGTGGGGAGGAGAACACACCCACCGATGGGGAATAGTTGACTCCCTCCTCCTCCATTTCTCTATCCTGCAGAGATCCGAGATACACGTATACTTCCTGCATGCTTTTCAAGCTGCTGGGGCCAGAGTTCAAACCACACAGTCAACTGCATGGGATCCAGCTTCCTTTATCACTAGGCCACAGAGATGGCCCTATAGTTTTTCATAATACACATTTTCCACGAATTTTTGGAAGACCTGTCATACAGATGTTAAAAGTTCTCTATTTCTGTACTACTAATGAGTGAAATGATGTTCCCCTGGTTTATAACATTTTAATAGAGAAAAATAAATTTTGGAAAAGTACTATATAAAGTTGAACACATATGGCAGTCCATTTCTCACATTGTGGTGGCCGATGACACAGGCTCTGCAGCCTGCCAGCCTGGGGCCAATTGCTGTCTGCTATCTGCATGGCCATAAGCAAGTTATTTGATCTTTTGGGCATCAGTTTTTCATCTGTAGCACGGAGACAATAATAAAGTCTACCTCTTAGAGCTGTTGTGAGATTTAACATAGCTTTAAAGCATTTATTAAGACTATTGATATTACCAAGTGTTTGCTATTATTATTATCCAATAAACTATAGCCATACTCAGAGATGCTGCGGAGGTTAGAGGTCATACTCATTTGAATACCTGAAAGAAAACTTTTCAGGTAAAAACGTGATGCATATTTAAATGCTCTTTATTACTGTGTAAAAAATATCAATTTCTTTTGAAGTACTTGCAAAAAGTCTAAACATAAAAAGCTATGTAGCATGGTTGAGATGGAGACCACAATTAGCTTACTCATAGCTAAAACTAACATATATGAGGGGACGTCGACAAGTTTGTGAAGCCAGCAGATAGCATAGTGATTAAGGAGCTGGATCCCCCATGACTGACTCACTGGTTCAAGTCCTGTACCCGGCGACCTGTAAAACACACTGGGTGCTTGTGCATGAGTGCCCAAAATCTTGAGAGGAGAATGGAGACGTGATTGCAGCATGGCTGTGCCCCCTGAGATGGATCAATGAGCAAATCAGTATCCCACTTTCCCTCTCTCTTTCTCTCCAGTGAGCACATGTGCCCTATGGGGATGGGGGAAGACCTTTAAAAAGAAAAAGTGTTGTGGAGGACTAGCTCATTGGCACAGTGGTAGCGCACTGCTCCACAATGCTGGATCCATACAGAAGATCTTGGGTATGGTTTCCCAGCCAACCTGTCCACTGTGGGCATGCAGGCCATGATCCTGACTGGCTGGGAAGCCATGGGAGATAAGGAGGTAGCAATATCTGACTCGGTTGAGGGTGCTTGTCTTTCTCTCTGTGTGTTTCTCACTCTCATCAAAGAAATAAGTTGAGTTTTGGGGGGCGTTTTCTTGGGGAGAGGGGAGGTTTTTTGCTATAGGGCACATGTGCTCTCTAGAAAGACAGAGAGAGACAGAGCGACAGAAAGTGAGAAATCAGCCCCCAGGGAGAATGGCCACACTGCAATCTCTTCTCCTCCATTCTCCTCTTGGGATCTTTGGCATGCACACCCACATGCCTGGTGTGAGTTTAAGACACTGGATCTGAGATTCAAACTGCACTTGACTATATTAGAGTCCAGCCACATAGCTATTATGCCAACTGCTGGTCCTGAAGAAATAAGTTGTTTTTTAAGTTTATGGAAAAAATGAGTTTCCATAAATATAATTCAGTGCAAAAATAAATTCAACTCTACACATAACTTTTTCGTTCTTTTCCCAAGAACTTTTTGAAGATTCCTCATATGTAGCACCAACTACTAATAAATAGCAAATTCCCCCCTATTTTTTGCCATAGGGCACATGCACTCACTGGAGAGAGACAGAGATAGAGAAAGAGAATGGGAAATTACCCCCCAGAGAGGATGGCCACACTGCAATCCCTTCTCTTCCATTCTCCTCTCATGATTTTGGGCACGTATGCACACATTCTCAGCATGTTTTTCAAGCCACTGGTTCAAGAATCCAACAATGCAGTCAGCCATGTGAGATCCAGACGCCTTAATCACCATTGACTGGCCCACAGTTTTTAATGTCTTCCTTTGTTTTATGACTTCTGTTCAGGGTTACAGCCCAGCACTGGTTATTTGTCATTTGGTGGCTCTCCTTCTTTAGGTTCAGGGAAGATCCTGTTATACGAATCTTGTTAGAGGAAAGCGAAAAAAGCCTGGGCCTTATTCCTCTCTACCTGTGCCATATTCAACAGGTTTCTAGGTGTAAAATATACGGTAGTTCGACTGGAAATGTAAACAGGAAGAAGAAAGGTTGCACAACCAGGAGAGGCTACATACACAGTGAGTCAGGGCTTTGTGCTCTGTCCCCACATAATTCCACTGTCGTTAGCTGCCCTTCTTTCGGCAAGTCACACAGCTTACTTAGCTGCTACTTTCTGCATGAGTGTGTGTGAAAGGAAATGAAACTGCGGGCTGAAATGGAGGGATGGATGGATTAATCAATCAGCAAAAATTAATTGAGGATCTCAATCTAAAATTGTATCTTTATTATATACTAAGAAATAAAATATGTCAGGCTCATAAGTATCCAACAGAAGTGTTTTCAGTTTTTACCTTTTCAGTTTTGCTATAGAGCACATGCACTCACCAGAGAAAGACAGATGGGGAAGGGGAGCATGAGAAATCACCTCCCTAGGGGGGTGGCCACTGCACAGTCACCTCTCCACTCTCCTCTCGGGATTTTGGATATACACACACACATGCCCAGTGTTTTCCCAAGCCACTCTGTCTGGGACTTGACTGCACAGTCAGCCATGTGAGATCTACTTGCCTTAACCCTCTGGGACTTGAACTGCACAGTCAGCCGTGTGAGATCTAGTTGCCTTAACCCCCATGCCACCGGCTGGTCCTTTTGTGTTTTTAGATGGTTTTTATTGACCTCCCAGAAATTTTTATACTATATGTCATTATAACCACTAATTTATTGTATTCTTCATATAACTATAAAAATAAAATCTTTTATCATGTGTTCAAATGCCAAAATTCCAATTTCTACCTTTATTGTTACTTATTTCTTTTAGAGGCAGAATTTTGCTTTGTTACCAAGACTGGCCTCAAACTGGCAATCTTCCCTCCTCAACCTCCTGGGTAGTTGGGATTACAAGGGCACACCACCGCACCCAGTTTAGTTACTACCTCTTCTAGTTTTAATTAAATTTCCTATGTCCTACTCTACTAGTCCATAGTCTATGTTCTATGGAGTTTCAATAAATTCAGTTACCCCCCTTTTTTTCTTAAATAGATACATGTGTACCCCCTTGATAAATGTGGATAAAAAATTTCTCATGACTCCTGTAATTACTGTTTCTGTTTTCTCTAAATGTTTCAGCCCAGCTCTCCTAAAATTTGTGATTTGAAGTTGAATAAACCAAATTTATCTTTAAACACTTGAGTACACACCCTGCTCAAAACACGTATATTCATGCATGACAACTCTCTGCTTTATGCTGTCCCAGTTACTTTCATCATCTCTGAAATTTTTGCAAAAAGTAAGTCGTAGCCACTAAATACAACAAGCCAGCCCTGCCCTTGTGCGTGGCTGTCTGAAGCCAGAGTGATGTATGAGGCTAGATTTAAAAGAAATATCACTGCTGTTTATTGATCTGCTGCCATTTTAGGGCGTTTTCCAATGAAATGACACAAGAAAACGCTTAATTAGAGTTGTGCACTGTTTTGAAGACATAATGTCTTTAGCACTCTTTGAAAACGAAATACTGTGTCGGGGGGAGAGATACAGATGTGCTTCACTTCATGCAATGTTGTTGCCATGCTCCTGATACTTTGAACATAAAAGAAATTTTTGAAAGTGAAGCTGAATTCTTTTGGAAGCATCTTGAATCTTTATAAAACAAAAGCACCTCTGGCATATGGGAAATAAGACAAGGGTTTGTTTTATTTTGTCGGCTTATTTCTTAGCCTTGAACTGAAACTGCATTGAGCAGGGCCAGCAGGTGTTGTGGTGGTTAGGGTGCTGGATTCCCTTGTGACTGATCATGGTTTGAATCCTAGACCTGGTAGCTTGCTTTCTCATTTTCCCTTTCTCTCTCTCTGGTCAAATTTAAATAATAATAATAATAATGAATAAGATAAATCTTTTTAAAACTGCATTGAGCTTCTAGGAGTTTGGCTATTAAATCAACAAATATTTATTAAGCATGTATTAATACCACATACTGTGCTGTATGCTTCAGGCATAGTGGTGAATAAAACAGACAAGGTTCTGCTCGAATGAAGTGTGCAGCCTTGTAGGTAAGACAAACAAGTAAACAGACAAGACAGTTAACAGAAGAAAATAAGCAGCCTGGTGAGATGGAGAGTAACGGGAAACTGTACTAGAAAAGGTCATCAGGAGGCAGGTTTGGTGGCACAGTGAGTACCGTGATGCCGGATCCATATGGAAGGTCACAGGTTCTGTTTCCCAGTCGATCTGAATATGCCAGGTGCATACAACCATCATCCTAGCTGGCTGGGAAGGCTGGAGACTTGGGGGAATCATGGTGTGAGACCCTGCTAGGGGTTCTCTCTCTCTCTCTCTCTCTCTCTCTCTCTCTCTCTCTCTCTCTGTTTCTCACTCTACTAGAAATAAACTTAGGACAAAAAAAAAAAAAAAGGAAATGATGAACATGGAAGAACTCTTGGGGGGGGGCATGTGAGCTAAGACTTTAGAACGAAGAATGAATCTGTGTGTCATGAGCTCAGGAGGAACATTCAGGTATGAGTTGGGGCAAAAGAGGATCCCAGCGAGGGTTTTTTGTTAGACCTGAGTTTGTCTGGTGTGTGCTTGGGAGGTCGGACCAGATCAGAGAAAACAGGAGGCCAATGGCTTGATTCAATGTTCAGGTTCTCTTACTTTTAAAAAATATTCTGCCTATGATGGCATCTTTGAAATATGGTAGTATTTCCTCAACAATTCATTGATCAATTAAAAAATGATTAGCACCTGTATTTCTTTCCATAAAGCTCAAATGCCTCAGGATGGAGACTAAAGGAAAGCAGATGGTAATAGAGGCACACTTTAAAATAATAATAACAGCAACCTCCTGATAAGGGTTTACTATGGAAGATTCTAAGGGATCGATGTTATGATCTCATTGACCTTATAACAACCCCTTGAAATGTTATATCCATTAGAGATACACTCACCTGCAAGCAATGGAAAACTTCCACGGCAGTAACTTAAATTCACGGAGAATGGGAGTATTTCTCTCCAGGGCTAGGAGAGCTGTTCAATGACAGCTCAGAATGCCTCTACTTCTGCTCTACCAGGCTTACAATGTTGGTCTTCATTTTCTGCAGTTTCCTCATGGTCACAAAATAGCTGCAATAGCACTAGCCATTATATATGTTACCGGCAGGATGAAGGAACACACAGAAGAGAAGCAACAACATCTACAGACTTCCATGTATGTCTTACTGGAGATAACTCTGCTCCATTACCCATTCTAACTGCAAGAGAAATTGAAACACAACATTCTACTTTGTTGTTGTTGTTTTTTTTTGCTTGTACATGTACTTGCTAGAGAAAAAGAGAGAACCAGAGATAGAGAGAAAGTGAGAAATCACTCCCCAGGGGGATGATCATGCCACAATCCCTTTTCCTCCACCCTCTTCTCTGGATTTTGGGCATGCACACATATGTGCCCAGTGTGATTTTCAAGCTGCCTGGTCTGGGACTCAAACAATACCATCGGCCATGTGGGATCCAGCCACCTTAACCTCCATTCCACCTGTTGGCTCCACATTCTACTTTTGATAGCCTATACATATAGTGGTAGACAAGAGACAGAGAGTTAGAAATGAAGGTCAAGTTGGTCAATCAATAGTACCTGCTCGTATTGGGATTCTCTTCCCTGTATAAAACTTAATAAGAAAAAACATATTTAATGGAGTTACACAACGCCACAAGCAAATAAGAATTGAATTTTGAAACGTTTAATCTCTATGCGTTCTGCCTGTCAGTATAACGCTTCCATCCCTAACAATGTCCCAGAAACAGAAAGGGTGTTTGTAACAGCAACAGCACCTTCAAAGCAACTTTAGGAAAAAAGGGCATGAGCACTTGTAATTATCCATTATAGTCATTATTACTAAAGACATTTGTTACCAAACTTCTATCCTAAATGACAGGGCTGCAAATAATTAGAGAGCATATTCTTGGTCCTTGAAGGAAGTATAAATGAGTCAGAAGACTCAGACACGTTTATGAAAAAGATAAATAACGTGGGTTAGCCTAGGTTTGGTATCAAGTCCATGGGTGGAGCAATACAAGTGATAGTTAGCTATTAAGGAAATCAGGTAATCCATCATTTAATTTACTGATGAGAAGTTGAAGGTCAAGAGAGAGGAAGCAAATTGCCCAGCTAGTGGCTGCGCAGAAACTAAAACCAGGAAATGGTGAATCTTTCTTTCTTTTTCATTTTTTTTCCCCAAGGGTAAATGTGTTCACAGGAGAGAGATGGAGAGAGACAAGGCAAGAAAGCACTCCCCATGGGGCATGGTCAAGCTGCAATCTCCTCTTCTCCATTTCTTTCTCTTTTCAGGATCTAGGGCATGCACATACACATAGCCAGAATCTCAAGCCCCTGGGTTGGGGACTTAAACTGTGTGGTCAGTCAAATGGGATCTGGCTGCCTATGAAGCCCATTCTGGTTAGATACTCTTGAAGAAACGATAACAAATCAGCCATGAGTAGAATAATCTGGAAAGAAAGATTGGATTTATATAAAAATAATCACAATACTAGGCCCGGGTGATGGTGCAGTGGTACCATGGAAAAGGTCCTGGGTTTGCATCTCAGGACCTTCCCACACGCTCTGAAAACATGCACAGGTGTGGAGACTGGTGTTGGGTTGCAGCATGTAGACCCTGTTGAGAGAGCTTTTGTCTTTTCCTCTTCATCTCTCACAGAAGAAAGAAAGAAAAACTTCAAGAAAGAAAGAATCACAATACAGAGCATATGTCAGATACAAATAAATTGTTTTCCATTCAATAAAATAAAGAGAAAAATTACATCTAGTTTATGAAATCAGAGAAGGCTCTGTAGGGCAGGCAGCACTTGCACACATCCCAGAAGAGTAAGTGAGCCGAGGCAGCAGGCAAACGTTTCAGAAGGGAACACCTGAGTGAAGTTGGGTGGGAGAACGGGCGATGTAGCCACTTAACAGGACCAGAGGATGGAGGACAGGGACAGGGAGAGGTGTATGTCCCCAGACCCATTCCCTCAGGGTTTCATTGGCCTAGTTGTAGAGGTGCTACAAGGGTGATGTTGCTGCTGCAAATAACTAACTCCAAGTTTCTGGATTTTCTTTAAAACTGTTCCAAATATAGGGACCAGCACTTACCGTAATGGCTATGTCGCTGGACTCCCACGTAGTTGACCGCGGTTAGAGTCCTGGACCCGGTGGCTTAAACTCACGCCGGGCACGTGTATGTGCGTGCCCAAGATCCCAAGAGGAGAATGGAGGAGAAGGGATTGTGGCGTGGCCATCCCCCATGGAGGGTGATTTCTCGCTTTCTGTCTCTCTGTCTCTCTCTATCTGTCTGACAAGCGCACACACCCTATAGCAAAAAAAAAAAAATTGTTCCAAATATTCAAAGTCCTAGAGCATTGATATCTCTGAAGACTTTAAATATGATAATGTGATGGTACTTCAAAACATTTGTGGAAAAAATAGAATTAAAGTATGAGTCTGTTTTGTTCCCCCCCCCAAAAAAAAGTTAAAATCCAGCAGGTGGTATGTGATTAAGGTGCTGGACTCTCACATGGCTGTCCACAGCTCAAGTCCCAGACCTGGAGGCTTAAAAAATTATGCTGGGCATAAGGGGTGGCAGGTGTTGTGGTGGTTGAAGGGCCTGGGGGCCCACTCAG
>NW_006159655.1:1410964-1413794 GCF_000334495.1 Tupaia belangeri chinensis | reverse complement strand
CATCTCTCTCTCTGTCTCTCTCTGGTCAAATTTTAAAAAATGAATACAATAAATAAAGTTAAAATGATTCTTTTTCTTTTTTTCTTTGTTATTTATTTATTTATTTGGAGAGGTTTTAGCTATAGGGCATGTGCGCTCGCCAGAAAGACAGAGACAGACAGAGAGACAGAAAGTGAGAAATCACCCCCCAGGGGGGAGGGCCACATCACAATCCCTTCTCCTCCTTTCTCCTCTCGGGATCTTGGGGACGCACGCACACGCGCCCGGCGTAAATTTAAGCCACTGGGTCTGGGATTCAAATCGCAGTCGACTATGTGGGAGTCTAGCAACAGCCATTATGCCAACTGCTGGTCCAGAAGTTAAAATAATTCTTTTTAAAAAATTATGCTGGGCATGTGTGCATCCATAAAATCCCAGGAGGAGAATGGAGGAGAGGGCACTGCAGCATAACTATCCCCACCACCCCGAGGTGATTTCTTACCTTTTCTCTTACTGTCTCTCCCTGGTAAGCAAAGATGCACTATGACAAAAATAAAAATAAAAAATTAAAAAAATTAAAAATTCTAGGAATACTTTTTTCACAATGTAGTTTTCCATGAACTTTTTGAAGACCGTGTATGGTCAACCTCCAACTGTATCAGTTACAATAAACAAACAGCCTTCGGGTCTCTCTATTTTAAGTTTATTTGTTTTTCCATCAGTGAGCAAGATATATAAAGACAGAGCACCCCCAACAGTTTCTCAATGCTGTGATCTATCCTTAGTCCCCTATCCGCCCTTGGTCATGGGCAGCAGGTACCCAGCCAACGATATATAAAGACAGAGCACCCCCAACAGTTTTTCAACGCTGTGATCTATCCTTAGCCCCCTGTCCGCCCCTGGTCATGGGCAGCAGGTACCCAGCCAATTCAGAGAGGTCTCCAGATTTGAACTGGAAACCTTCCCATGTGGGATTGCCTGGCAGAGCATTGTGTTTTACTGCTGTGCTATTGTCTGGCCCCCAGGTCCCACTTTATAAAAGTGACATGGAAAAAAGTCTTAGCAAACATTATTATGAGGTTTCCCTGAGTACAACTCAGAAGTGAGTTGATAAGACTAAAGCCAGGAAGTGGTCTTTTCAGGAAACTTCTATCTCCAAAACAAAACTGCATAAAATTTCCTCCATGAGACTAAAAATGAAAGAAGAAAAGAGATGTCACCCCAGGAAGAAAAGCTTTTTAGGCCTGTGCATGGCCTTCTATATACCAAGATCTAAATTTAGACTCAAATCTGAAAACAGGATGACAGACTGCTTCCGTTGTAAATTCCACACTCGCATTTAGAATTTCCTTTGGTGTCTTGTAGGAACATTACAAAGGTTCCCATCCCAGGCTGCTTGCTTTCAGATTCTAGGTGCATGGAGCTGTGTTTGGGGGCTTAGAATCACAGGAAAATTCTAGAAAACTCCTAAAAGTTGAGGAGACATGAAATTTGGAAAACAAAATTGGTATTTGATAGCATCCTACTCCCAAGTTATTCTTGCTTCTTGTTTACGGGGAAGTGGGTTATTAAAGCTGGTTTTTTTTAGAGGTTTTTGTCTTTGGGCATAAGTGCTCACCAGAGAGAGAGAGACAGAGACAGTGAGGGGAAAGTGAGAAATCCCCCCCCCGCCCCCCATGGGAATGGGCACTCTGCAATCCCTTGTCCTCCATTCTCCTCCTGAGATCTTGGATATAAACCCACATAAGGCTGGTATGAGTTTCAAGCCATTGGGTCCAGGACTTGAAATACAGTTGGCTATGTGGGAGTCCAGCCAGTGATGTAAACGCTAGGCCATCTGCTGGCCCCTTAGAGTTGATTCTTAAGAGGCTCTGAGGCGGACCCATGGAGGTAGGTTTCAGATTCATGTCCTGAGACCTCTCTTGAGCATGCCAGGCCATGCAAGCCTGTGGTCCAGGGTGACTTGCAGGTTGGTTGTGGCATGAAGACCCTGTTAATGATCTCTCTCTAAAGAAAGAGAAAGAAGAAGGGAGGGAGGGAGGAAGGAAGGAAAGAAGGAAAGGAGAGAGAAAGAAAGAGAAAAAAAAAGAAAAATAAAGAGAGAAAGAAGGAAAGAAAGAAGGAAATAAAAAAAGAGAAACTTAAAAAAATAATAAAAATAAAAAGATCTGATTTCTGGTAGCGTACAAAAGCCTGTGCTTCTTTCTTATCATTTTCTTCTTGCCACTCCTTTGTTTGTACTTTTCCTTTATCTTCTCCCTTCTGGGCTGAAACAGAAAGTCTCCGGATCACGAGTGTGTTTTGGAGGGGAGGATAAAGTGAGATGGGATAGATTGGCTGAGGGTGAAGGAAGGGTGGGGACAGCAAATGTTCCAACAAGAAAACGTGGGGGAATCCCTGCCCACTCCAGTATACCTTCTCTTTCTTTCTGTGCTCTTTGAAACAAACACTGCATTCTTCTCCACCTGGAAGTTAATGCTCACAAACGGGACCATCCCTGGGTTCAAAAGTAGCTTCTTTCCAAAGTTCCGGAAGGTACACGGTACCAAGCAGATCAAGGAAATGCTCCATAGATTACTATTTAATAACTACATAGCACTCTGAAATCGCCAAGCATTTATTCCACAAAGTCTGGTGATTGTTACTTAAAGACAGAAAATTCTCTTAGGGTAAACAGTGTAGGAGTAACTTCCAGGGCTAGCAGGTGGAGTGGTAGTTAAGGCACTGGATCCCACTCAGCCGACTCTGCAGTTGGAACCCCAGACCCAGCAGTCTGAAAAACGTCATGTGCATGTGTGCCCCAAATCCCAAGAGAATAAAGGAGAAGGGATTCCAGTGTGGTCATTTCCCC
>NW_006159655.1:1407919-1410933 GCF_000334495.1 Tupaia belangeri chinensis | reverse complement strand
CTGTCCCTGTTGCTCTTTCTCTCTCTTTGGTGAGCGCACATGCCTTATGGCAAAAAATCTAAAAAGAGAAAAAAGAAGAAGAAAGAAAAAGGAAAGATAAGAAAGTAACTTCCAAAGTCATAGTTTGTCTCCTTATTTTTCTAACATTGTAAGTAATTTGTCTAATATTAGTAAGTTGTTTAGAGAAATATAAAGGAGAGAGAAAAAAGAGAAACATTCTGTGTTGCCAAGTAAATCAATTCAGTTAGAAGAGCTTTCACGAGAGGGTTGGCAGGTGGTGTGGTGGTTAAGGTGGCTGGACTCCCACATGGTTGACTGTGGTTTGAGGTAGCTTGATTTCTCAGTTTCTCTTTCTCAGTTTCTGTCTCTCTCTGGTTAACTTAAAATAATAATAATAATAATAATAATAATAATAACAACAATAATATAAGACAATGAATAAAATTAAATAAAATAATTCTCTTAAAAAAAGAAGAAGAAGAGCTTTCACAAGGGAGAAAATGGGAGGGGTAAAAGAAGGGGAAGGTGAAGATAAAGGAAGCTGTTCATTTTTTGCTGAAATGGAATCACTTGCCTAATCAGAACTGGCTTTCCTAATAGGATGAGGGCATACCTCATCAAAGATCATGATGTGGAGGTGGCATGGTGGTTAAGGTGCTGAACTCTCACAAGGCTGACTGCGGTTTGCATCCCAGATCTGGCAGCTTGCTTTCTCACTTTTTTTCTCTCTGGTCAAGTTAAAAATAATAATAAATAAAATTAAATAAACTAATTCATTAAAGAAAATTATTATGTAGAATAGACATCTGAAAAGTGAGAAGGAAGAAAGGATGGTTTTTGAAGTTTTTTTGAAGACTTTAGAAAGATCAGATGTACTCTGGGAACACATTCTTAAGAACAGTTCGCAATAGTCCAGACATTCCATTCAAATTAGTGGCTCTTCTAAAGAGAAATTAAGACAGTAGCTTCTGAAACAAGCAATCTGGAAGCAGAAGAGCTTTCCAGGCTGGTCTCTGGATTATTGCTATACTCCAGTTGAATTATTGAGAGCTCTGAATATACTCTGGACTGATTCCTTCTCAGGTGAGTGCCTTTTACATATTTCCTTCCATCTCTAATGTGTGTAAAAGTCCATTCTCTTTATTTGTTTGGTTATAATGTAAAAATACACACTAATGAAGGTCCAAAGAGCAAAAAAAATCTCTAAGTGCTGACAATCAAATCCCTCCTACATGGAATTTACAGAACCTATTTTCTCTAAGCTACTCAGTTTACAACTGTGAAAGGTGGTGAGTACTCCAACAGGATAATGATTTTTGGAGAGATTCTGTCTTCTTGATGACAAGTGATCGGAGGAAGGTCTCCCACGCATAGGTCTGACGAGTAGTGCAACAGCCCCAGCTGCCTAATCATGGGATGCATTACCCCAATATGATGAACTGCCCGTGACCTGAGGAAGGCAAGCAGGCAGGACAATATTCCAGAGGGGATTTCTGCTCTAGCAGTGGTTCAGATGCATTGCCCTCCAAGGGCCCTTGTTTTATGACCTGGAAGCACATGACCAGTGAAACAAGAAAACTCGTGGACTGAGTAGAAGAGTCTTTGTTTCCAGAACTAAGAATTATAAATACTGATTTCAAAGAAAGCAAACAAACCTAAATAAAATGACTTAGAACGATGTATATTGTGCAGGACTTAGAAGAACTTTCATGTTTTTGTTTTCTTTTACATGTCTGACTCCCTTTACATCATCTTTTCCTTTTTACCATTTAGAATTTATTACAAAACAAACTGTATAGTGCCCTGTTTAAATGTATATGCATGTGTGTGTGTGTATACATGTTAGGGAAGTTCGAAGATACACTGAGTTTGTCTTACAAGTGATGAAAAGAAATTTAATGAAAGGAAACAAAGTTTATAGGCACACAACAATAAAAAATACAGATTATGAAATGAAGACATACATGAACACCTATCTACTCACCAAAGAGGCCAAGAAGGAGCATAATAACTTGCCCCAGGCCCGTATGCCCATCTTGGACTGCACTGGTCTCCCTCTTTCTCAAAGTCAGTCCATGCTGAAATTTCTATTACTCATTTCCCTGTTTTTCTTTATGCTTTTCGGCCTTGCATGCTTTTATCCTTAAACAACATATCCTTTATAAATAGAAAAAGTAGAATCATAGTTTAATTTTTTTTTTTTGGCTATAAAGTTTGTGTGCTTGTTGGAGAGAGGTGGGGGGGAGGCGGGACAGTGACAAAGCACCCCCTGAGCAGGGAGGCCACACCACAATGCCTTCTCCTCTATTCCCCTCTCAGGATTTTGGGCACACATGTGCACACATTCTGCATATTTTTCGAGTTGTCAGGTCTGAGACCTGAATTATGCAGTTGGCTTTGTGGGATCCAGTCACCTTAACTGCCACCATGCCATCGGCTGGCCCTGTAATTTAATCTTTTGGTGCTTTGTTCAAGATTTCATTTTAGAGGGAACCAGCAGTTAGCGTAATGGCTATGTCGCTGGACTCCCACGTAGTCAACTGCGGTTCGTGTCCCGGACCCCGGTGACTTAAAACTCACGCCGGGCACGTGTGCGTGCGTGCCCAAGATCCCGAGAGGAGAATGGAGAAGGGATTGCTGTGGAACCATCCCCCCAGGGGGTGATTTCTCGCTTTCTCTCTCTATGTCTCTCTGTCTGTCTGGCGAACGATGCGCCCTATAGCGAAAATCTCTCCAAAAAAAAAAAATTTCATTTTAGAGATCCATCCATGTTGGTGTATCAGGTAATATTTAATTGTATGATTACACCACAATTTAATTATCCTTTCTACCTTTGGTAGGCATTTGGATTGCTTTTCACTCTTTGCAATTATGAGCAATGCTGCTACATTCTTGTATGTGTCTTTGACTACATTTGTACAAGAATTTCTTGAAGGCATATGCCTAACATTGGAATTGTTGGATCTTTATGTGCACGTATGTGTGTGTGTGAGTGTGTGTGTGTGTGTGTGTGT
>NW_006159655.1:1402762-1407408 GCF_000334495.1 Tupaia belangeri chinensis | reverse complement strand
CCGGACCCGGTGACTTAAAACTCACGCCGGGCACGTGTGCGTGCGTGCCCAAGATCCCGAGAGGAGAATGGAGAAGGGATTGCTGTGGAACCATCCCCCCAGGGGGTGATTTCTCGCTTTCTCTCTCTATGTCTCTCTGTCTGTCTGGCGAACGATGCGCCCTATAGCGAAAATCTCTCCAAAAAAAAAAAATTTCATTTTAGAGATCCATCCATGTTGGTGTATCAGGTAATATTTAATTGTATGATTACACCACAATTTAATTATCCTTTCTACCTTTGGTAGGCATTTGGATTGCTTTTCACTCTTTGCAATTATGAGCAATGCTGCTACATTCTTGTATGTGTCTTTGACTACATTTGTACAAGAATTTCTTGAAGGCATATGCCTAACATTGGAATTGTTGGATCTTTATGTGCACGTATGTGTGTGTGTGAGTGTGTGTGTGTGTGTGTGTGTATTCAATTTTCTAGGTAATACCAAACTGCCTTCTAAAGTGGTTACAATTTGAATTGGAAACAGCAGCATGTCTGAGTTTAGACTGGTCATTCCAAGTGGCATTGGCAACACCTCCAACACTTGGAGTTGGGCACCTTTTTAAATTTAACCATGCTGATGGATGTGTGGTGTTATCTCACTGTGGCTTAATTTTGATCTCCTGATTACTAACGAAATTAAAGATCTTTTCACAAATTTATATGTCATTCATGCTTGTTCTTTTCTGAAAGAACTTTTCATTTCTTCTGACAATTTTGCTATTGTTTGCTAGATTTCTATTTTTTTGATTCATATAATTTCTACATATATTTCTGGATTTCAATCTTTGGTTGACTATAAATGTTCCAAATATATCCTCCTAAGGTAATACTTGTTTTAGTTTTGTTCTATTGCCTTTATAATCTCTTTTAAAGAACCTAACTATAATGTTGTTAAATTTATCAGTCTTTTCCTTTATAGTTACTGTTCTTTGTGGCTTGTTTAAGAAGTCCTTTCCTACCCAGAATTTGCTAAGTCACCTATATTGTCTCCTAACATGTGATATAAAATATTACTGAATCTTAGTTGACATTGATTGTAAGAAATCATTTCAAACATGGTAAACTATGAAAAAGAAAGTGTATCCTTGCAATGATGACAGCAATATAATTTTTTCTCAGGTCGATCTTTAATCCAACCGAAATGGTAAACTATGAAAAAGAAAGTGTATCCTTCCAATGATGACAGCAATATAATTTTGTTTTTCTCAGGTCGATCTTTAATCCAACCGATGATATATTATTTGGGGATATGTTATAAACTTTTTCTTAGAAGCAATGGATTGCCAGTTACCTATGCCATGGTCAGATCTGCCATTCAGGGTAAAGGTTCCTTAGAATCATATAGGACTGGTGCGCAGGGAGTTCAGTTCAAGGAACTACAAGAAGGAAGGGTGAGGCCTTAGTGTTACGTAACTGAAGAGAATCTGAAGGTGCCCAGGGTTCTGCAGAGAGCGTTACGGAGAAGAAATGACTAAACTTGATGGAAGTGGGAAGGGAGTAGAAGGAAATGAGACTGTCTTCTAGTTTCTGACAAGGGTGACTACATGGATGATAGTACCACCAGGCAGGTTAGGAGATTCAGGAGCAAGTTTGAAGAAGTATAGTGATAGGCCTGAATTCGATGTCGTTGTGGGCCATGATGGTGGAGATGTCTATAACCAACAAGCACAGGCATGTGAATCTCAGAGACATCCCAGCTGATGAAAGCAGGAGGGAGTTTCAGGAAGGAAATAGTGGTTGATAGCATCTTGCCCTACAGCGATCATGAGAGACAACCCAAAAGAAGGTTCCACTGGATTTGGCAACCAGAAAGTCACTGTTGACCATAGCCTGAGCACTTTCAAGGGTGGTAGAGTAAGAATGAAAAAGTTACAAAGCAGACTTTCTTCCAAGTAGTTTGGCTAAGAGGGAAAGCTGTGAGATAAGTTGATAGCTTTAGGGGGAACAATGGGACAACAAAGACTCCTTTTTAAATGGCAGGAGAGCCTGAGTTGGCTATTAATCTAGAATTAAGAAAGAGGGGACAATTGGAGGATTGAGTTTCTTCAACATGTAGTTAGAAGGTGGGTTGCAGGATCAGAGAACAAGTGAAGGAAGAGCTTTCTTCCTCAGACATGCCAACGGAGTATGTGGCAATTGGGTGGCTCTTATATACTTCACAGGTGTCAGTGTGGGAAGTGACAGGATATCTTGCCACAAACATTTAATGAGTCCATACCTTGCTTAAGTTAGGAACATGCTAGAGAATGGGAAAAACATTAGAAATGTGAGCCAGGGACCAGCAGTTGGCATAATGGCTATGTCGCTGGACTCCCACATAGATCACAATTTGAGTCCTGGACCCAGTGGCTCAAATTCATGCTGGGCGTGTGTGCATGCGTGCCCAAGATCCTGAGAGGAGAATGGAGAAGGGATTGCGGTGTGGCCATACCCCCTGGCGGGTGATTTCTCGCTTTCTGTCTCTCTGTCTCTGTCTTTCTGGTGAGTGCACGTGCCCTATAGCAAAAAACTCAAAAAAAAAAAAAAAAAAAAAGAAAGACAGAAATGTGAACCAGTCACTCTGAGATATCAAATTCAATGTCATTTCGAAGAAAGGAGTAGATGCCTAGGCCTTCCTGAATGCTTAAAAGAAGGAAGGACGCTTAGCAGAACCGTCTTCTCTCTAGGCAGGAGTGGTGAAAATAGCTGAGAGAAAACAGGAACAGTCTAAATGGGGAAAAAGAGCAAAAGAAAGACAAAAGGAAAGAAAATGTTAATAACAGCATGTTCCAGATAATTCCATGTAATCTTCAAAGAATTTTTTTCTTTTTAACACTATTTCCATTTTATTGATGGAGAAAATGAGGGCTGAATTCTTTCATTTTTTTCCCTTTCCTTTCCTTTTTCTGTTTTTGAGACAGGATCTTGCTATGGTGCTCAGACTGGCCTGGAACCCTCAATCTTCCTGCTTTACTTGCCCCAGTCATGGGAATTTATCAGCCTGGGCCACACTGGGCTTTTCTCTAGCTTTAATTCCACTTTTCCATATCAGAGTAAAATGATTTGAACTATAGGTGGGAAGTTCTAGTCCTTCTCCTTGCAAATATTTTTTTTTTTGAGAGATTTTCACTGTAGGGCGCGTGCGCTCACCAGACAGACAGAGAGAGACATAGAGACAGAAAGCGAGAAATCACCCCCCAGAGGAGATGGTCACGCCACAATCCCTTCTCCTCCATTCTCCTCTCGGGATCTTGGGCACGCACGCACACGCGCCCGGCGTGAGTTTTAAGCCACCGGGTCCGGACACGAACCGCGGTCGACCACGTGGGAGTCCAGCGACATAGCCATTACGCTAACTGCTGGTTCCCAATATTTTGTTTTTATTATAAGGCTGTCCCACTGTGCCAGAGAGGATCAAAAAGAAAGAGAGAAGGAAAGTGAGAAATACCCCCTTACCCCATGCCACAATCCCTTCTCCACTCTTCTCTCAGGATTTTTCTATAAGTACCTGAGTTATTTTCCAAGACACTAGACCCAAGACTCAAACCACACACTTGGCCACGTGGGATCCAGCTGCCTCAACCACCTCACCAACTGGCTGGCCACAAATTTTTATTTCACTTGCTTTCGTTTCCAGTCAGTGAAATGAGGAAAATTCTTAGTGGGCACAGACCAATAAAAAACCACGTGTGTGGTTGGTTATAGGACAAAGCTCGGTCCACTACCAGAGAACGTTGAAGGAACTTAAGTTGAGGAAGTGGTTGTTTGTGACAAGATCCAGGGGCTTTTCATAAATTCCTTTTTTTTTTTTTTTTGAGAAGTTTTTGCTATAGGGCATATGCACTTGCCAGAAAGACAGAGGGAAACAGAGAGAAAGAGAAATCAAACCCCTCCTCCCCGGGGAATGGCCACACAGCAATCCCTTCTCCTCCATTCTCCTCTTAGGGGTGAGTTCAAGCCACTGGGTGAGTTCAAGCCACTGGGTCCGGGACTCGAGCCATGGTCGGCTACATGGGAGTCCCAGTGACATAGCCACTACGCCAACTGCTGGTCACCATAAATTCCTATGTAATACCCTGTGAACTTGGTTTCCAGGTCTGATTGAAGATCTTTGCCCAGTTACTATATATTAAAACTTTACAAATATCACATTAAATTATCACACATGGGATGCACACTGAGAAATTATCTGGCATTTAGAAGTAACACATATCCTTCCATGCATACATCTCAACAATAAAACAGGCTGTAAAAAGATAAAAATCAGTGTGCATCAATATGGTATGGGCACTCCATTTCTTTCAAAGCATATAGCTAAAAAAGAGGTGTGTAATAGGTTAGGGACATGGCAGGAGGAAGGAAAAGAGCCGGGTACTGAGGATCAAAAAGGTATTACGAAGATTCTTGTCTTAGACCCTTTGGGTACTTTTATATTTATTCCTTTTTGGCAATTGGGTTCTAAGTACCACGTGATACAATGCAGGGTTGCCATGGTGACACGAGACACTTTTTTTAAAAAGTAACGCTCCTGTCGCCCCGAACGGGAGGAAACTGTGGGCCCGCCCTCGGAGGCCAAGGAACCCGGCCGGCAGCTCAGGAGACAGACAGCGAGTCCCGAACGGCAGGGGC
>NW_006159655.1:1395002-1401882 GCF_000334495.1 Tupaia belangeri chinensis | reverse complement strand
CCGCCCTCTCTGCGAATCTTCATTTATACCGAATATGTTGAGATAACAGTTTATACTGAGTGCCTTTCTGCCAACTTTTAACTCTGCGGATCACCATTTTCTCCACGCGTCTGAACCAAAAAAATAAGAGTATTCTCATTGAAAATTTGGGATAACATTTTTAAGGTATAATTGTGGAATACAGGATCCGAAAGATCACCCTTCCTTTCAGAAAGTACTGGAACTCTGAATACTTGGACGTGCTCAGAAAGATTACTTAACAAATGGCCAGACTAATTTTTAATGCACATTTAGGACTTATTAAAAAAATTCTTTTTTAATTAAAAACGAGTCTCTTGCTTTCGTTTCCAGGTCTGATTGAAGATCTTTGCCCAGTTAATATTCAGTGTTACTATTTATTAAAACTTTACCTGGCTAGTTTAGGATGGTTTGACCTACTTAAGTCAGTTTGGAAATACATTTGGAAATATTTACCAGTTATTTAGTGGTTCCTAATGGTTTATCTGTTCATAGGCAGGTATTGGTAGTTTTCAGTGGCTTAAGAATGAAAAGGGCTACAGGTGGTGCTGAAGGGGGAATTGGCTCAGCAGGCCACAAGGTGCAGGGAGGGAGACTGGTGAGTTCGCCCTTGGCTGGCCGGTCCTCTTAGCTCTGCACCCTCACTTTGCCTGAAGGGCTGTGGACCTCAGGCCATGCCTGGCCAGAGTATAAAAAGAACAGTTCAAAGTGTGGCTGCCTTGGTTCTTGCCTCCAATTAAATGTGTAGTTGGGGTAGTCATACTGAAATATCTCCCCGCCCAAATGTTGGTAGAGAGAGCCATAGAATTGAAAGGACAGGTTCTGTTATAACTTTCGTTGGCATAGATGAGAGAGAAGCAGTATGCTTAAGAGGAACTAGAAATGGGAGATTTTTAAAACCCTTGAACACTGTAGTAAAGCACTGTTAGGAAGCAAATAATAGAATCAGCTGGGGCTTTGTTTCCTTCATTGCTGCATCCTTGTAGCAGTAAAGGTTCTCATCACCCTGCATTGTAAGTTTTGGTTTACTAACAGGACTTTCTGTTTTCTTCACTGGGCTCAGTGTCACTGAAGGCAAAACTTCTGGTAGTTGCCCAGGAAAGCACAGAGCTGGCTTTTCCAAGAGCCTGGATGGAAGTCTGTTGAATGAAGATAAGAAACAACAGGCAGTTTGTCCTCACAGGTGACCTGGGACCCATTGGCCCTTCCTGAATGAGTTCACTAAGTTTTCTTGAATGATGAGCCTTGGATGAATAATCCTGTCTAAGCCTCAAGTTAAAGGTGGTAAAAGGTTAACAAACATTACAGTAAATGCTTAAGTTTAATGTTTAGTTTAAATATAGTTTAGTTCTTTGTGTACAGCTATTTTCTGTTTTGTACACATAAATTTTTTTTGAGAAAGAGAGACTTTTGCTGTAGCGTGCATGCACTCTCCTGAGAGACAGACAGCAAGAAATCATCCCCCGGGGTGATGGCCATGCCACAATCCCTTCTCCATTCTCTGGGGCTCTTGGGTGCACACACACGTACATGCATGCACCTGGTGTGAGTTTTTAGCTGCCAGGTCTGAGATTTGAACTGCAGGCAGCCATGTGGGAGTCCAGCAGTGTAACCATTATACCATCTGTTGGTCCCATGTATACATATATTTTTAAATAAATAGCACAATAACATTTAACCTGTCAGCTTGAAAAACGTGTGTGTGTGTGTGTGTGTGTGTGTGTGTGTGTGGTCTGTGCGTCTGTGTCTACAATTACGAGAAGAGAGCAGAAGAGAAGGGATTATGCCATGGCAGTCTCTCTGGGGGGTGCTCCCTCGCCCCATTTCTTTCTGGTGGTTGCATGTACCCTTATAAAAGCCTTACTTTTATATTGCCTTTATTTCATATTCTTACTTGCTTTCTGTAACAGTTAATTTTATTGTTTGGTAAGTATATTTAAACTGCCTCTTTTTTTCAAAGTATAAAGTCTAAATAGTGATTTATAGATTCCAAGTTGTTTTCAACTAAGCATGTTTTATTTTTTCTGTTAAATAATATACAGTGATCCATTCTAACCTATTTTAGCACTTCTTACATTTCTCATCTTACTTTAGTTCTCAATTTACTTTTTTCCTTGCCATCCCCTCCTCCCTCAAACATTTAATCATTTTTTTCAATACACATTTTCCTTGATTAACTTTGGGTATAGGAGTCAAACCCCATTACATCTGTTGACATTATTGTTATTTTGCTCTGTGTTTTGCATTTACCATCAAGGTGTCTCGCTTTTCTCTAGCTGATAGTATTAGGGTGAATTACTGTTGTTTCAGTTTTTTGACGCTCCCTGTGGATAAAGCCAGATTGCTCCCTCTGCTTTCTATAAATGTAGAATTAAGGGGAACAGCTGAGGAGAGATGGAGAGAGCACTGGATGGAAGCAGTAAGAAGCTTAGCAAATTCTAGTAGAGAAAAGTGGTATCTGAAATGAAAAGGAAGAAATGTTAAATCTTTGGAATACAGCCATGGGGAGAATCTGTTGCTTTCAAAGTGGTTATAAGGGGAAAAGTAAGAGGTCTTCATAATGTGGAAGGAGCTCAAATAGCTGAGATGGCTGCAGTTATTTGCAGTACACTAAACATTTTTTGAAGGTCCAGTATGTCCTCCTGTTGCTTTGATTTGAACTGTTTTGGTCACTTGTTAATTTAGTTGAGATATTAAATAACAGTAAAAAAGACCTAACTGGACACAGATTTGAAAAGTCTAAGAAACATGACTAAAGAGTAATATTTAGAAAAAAAGGATCTAGGTTTAAAGATTATTTGGTCATGGTTGTTATATCTAAACTTTCCTAGATGAAGAGAATCTAAACAAGGGGAAAGCATCTTTCAGAAACTCTTTAAGTCAGAACTTGGGATTTTACTGCAAGAAAAAAGGCTTATGATGGGGCCAGCCAACTCTGTGGCCTGATAGTCAAGGGAGCTGGATCCCACATGGCCAACCGTGAATGTGCACCTCATCCTAACAAGATAGAGAAGTGGAGGAGAAGGGATTGTGTAATGACCATGCCCCATTGGGGTGTGCTTTCTCCCTCATCCCTCTTTCTTGTGTTTGTCTTTTTCTCTCTTTGGAATGCACACACCCTCTGGCAATTAAAAAAGGAAGGCATATGGTACCAAGTAACTTCTTGGGTGACTAAATTTCTGCATTTACCTATTTCTGAAATATAATGGAAAGGATAATTTATTCAGAGGTACTGACTTAAAAATGTTTTTACATCCATAATAAGATCATTTCTTTTTTAAAAGAATTATTTTAATTTAATTTAATTTATTATTATTATTATTATGATGATTTTAAATTTGACCAGAGAGAGGGAAAGTGAAAAGGCAAGCCGCCAGGTGCCAGGACTCCAAATGTAGTCAGCCATGTGGGCTTCTAACACCTTAACCACCGTGCCATCTGCTGGTCCCAAGGTGGTTTCTTTTTATAAAAAATTATCATAAGCAAAAAGTTCATTAGTTAATCTGGGATTGAAATCTATCTAGAAGACTTTTTATAACTCTGAATAAGTAGTGAAATTGTATAATGGCCAGGACAGTTCTAATCCAGTCTAGTTATTATGCTATGACATTTATTGCACCTGGCAAGACATGTCTAGCTGTACTGGAGACTTGGTATTTAACTTATTTTTAAAAGACACATTCAGAGGGAACCAGCAGTCAGCGTAATGGCTATGTCGTTGGACTCCCACGTAGTCGACCGCGATTCACGTCCCGGACCCGGTGGCTTAAAACTCACGCCAGGTGCGTGTGCGTGCGTGCCCAAGATCCCGAGAGGAGAATGAAGGAGAAGGGATTGTGGCATGACCATCCCCCCTGGGAGGTGATTTCTCGCTTTCTGTCTCTATGACTCTCTCTGTCTGTCTTGCGAGCGCACGCGCCCTATAGCAAAAACCTCTCAAAAAAAAAAAAAAAGACACATTCAGAATGCAAATACTTCTTAAAAGGCATTTGGAAAAAATTTATTAAATATAATGTCATCTGATTCATTTGTGTGTTTTTTTTAATTGTCCAGTATATGCCAGGAAACCATTAGATAGGTCCTATGAATTAAAAAGCTCTGAATTGGTGTTCCTTGAATCACATTATGGTATTTTTTTCCAACATTGAGTCTATAAACATGTGGTTCCTATAAAGAAATGTACTTTGCTTTCTCCGCCACCCTCCCTCCCCCAGTTTTTCTGTAGGACTCATGTGTACATGCCGGCAAGGGGGGAATGGGGAGTGAGAAAAGCTAACCTCAGGGAGATGGCCATGCCACAGCCCTTTGTCTTTCTTTCTCCTCTTGGGACTTTGGGTACGCACATACAATGGGACTGGGACTCAAACCATGCAGTCGGCTGTGTGGGATCTAGAATGTTAAGTACCATGTCACTGGCTGGACTCTTTCTTTTTAAATTCACAATAGAACCTGCGTGTGTGCATGTGCACATGCTTGGAGAAGGGGAGGCAACCCTCCAAAGGGATCAATCACATTTCAGTTTACTTACAGTCCTCCAGCCTGCCAGGATCTTGGGCACGTATGCATGTGACCAGTGTGTTTTCAGTTCAGTTATACTTGGCTGAGAAGTTGAGCTGCTGTTGATATGTGACCTCCAGTTTTGCAGTCTGGTATGCTACTGACTGCACCACAGAGGCTGGGCCCCATGTGCTTTTCTTTTTCTTTCTTTCTTTTTTGTTTTTTGAGAGATTTTTGCTGTAGGGTGCATGTGCTTACTGGAGAGACAGTGACAGAAAATGAGAAATCCCCCTCAAGGGGGAATGGCCATACCACAATCCCCTCTCCTCTATTCTCCCTTAGGATTTTGGGCACACATACACTTGTGCCTGGTGTGAGTTTTAAGCCACCTAGTCCAGGACTCAAACTGCAGTAGACCCCTTGGGAGTCCAAAAGTGTAACCATTACACCATCTGCTGGTCCCCCTCTCTTTCTCTCTCTCTTTTTTTAAGAGAGACTTTTGCTATAGGGTGCACACAGCTTGCCAGAGAGACAAAGAGAAAAATCCCCCTACCCC
Source organism: Tupaia belangeri chinensis (assembly GCF_000334495.1). NCBI lineage: Eukaryota > Metazoa > Chordata > Mammalia > Scandentia > Tupaiidae > Tupaia > Tupaia belangeri. The sequence goes on along the minus strand of NW_006159655.1, from coordinate 1,396,811 downwards.
CGCCCAGGGGGATGGCCATGCTACAGTCACTTCTCCTTCATTCTCCTCTTGGGATTTTGGGCACATACATGCACATACCTTGTATGATTCTTAAGCTGCCAGGTCTGGGGCATGAACTGCAGTCGGACATGTGGGAGTCCAGAGCCTTAACCACTATGCTACCTGTTGGCCTTCTCCATGTGCTTTACTTCTAAGCCAGTATTAGTCAGGAATGTTTGGGCTTAGTGGAACATTATAGGAAATAAAATACACTTTGTTTTAGGATTTTATATATATATATATGTATATATGTGTATATATATATATATAAATATATTCGTATATATATATTTAAAGTTCCTAAAATTCTGCCCACATACTATGTAACTTTAAAATCTCTATCTTAGTTTGTTACCATGTTGCTAACAGAAACACCTGAGACTAGGTGACTTATCAAGAAATAGAGTTTATCGATTCACGATTCTGGTGGCTGGAGCATGACTGACAAAAGTACAGAGTGGCAAGTACATGTGTGGAGAGTGAGGAAGCTGCTAGTGGCTCTCAAAAACAGCTCTCACAATTTGTCTTTTCAACTAGTGCTTCCTTTACTATGTAATCACTTATTAGCTACATCTGTAGATAAGGTCCATTCAAATGGAGTTTTAGTGGCGTTATACTTAATGTAAGTGAATACATTATCAACTCTTTAGTAGAGAAACATCTTTCATTAAACAGAAATGCCCTCATAGACCTTTAGGAATGTCCAAATTCGTGAATACACTTTTGATACATAGCTTATTCTGTAATATGATAATAGCAGTACCTTCCAGTCAGGAATGTTCTGAGGATTGCTTGAGACTGTGTTAAACCAGAGCCACCTGCCACCTAGAGGTTCAAAGTGTTGGCAGCAAGCTGGGAGCTCTCACTGCAGAGACATCAGTGTTGAGAGTCATACGGCAGAGGGCAAAAGGCAAATGAATATCCCTGTTTCCATGAAGTAGCTTAGGAGGAGACTTCAGAAGTTTGGGGGAAAAATGAAATTAAAATATGAATTCATTTGCTGTAAAAAATTTTAAATCCATGCATAGTTTTTTCATAATACATGTTTTCCATGAACTTCTGAAGATACCCCTCATATCATGTGGTAGGGCAATTAAGTAAATTTTTGTCTGTATAGAACAGTTTTATAAAACAGAGACAGTGAGGGATTGTGAAGGGAATACTGTATGAGAGTCCTAAGAAATATCTTGTACAGAGCTGTACTTATTTTTTTGGTGTGATAATATGTTTAATTAAAAGATTATTTTTATCAATGAAAAATTGTTTCATGTGCTTGCTTAAAATTTCTTCCTTGGCCCAGAACTTTATCTTCAGTGTGAAAGTTAGCAATTTTTTATACAAATCTCATGCACTGTGTGTGTTTATATAAATTTCAGCCTGTGTTTTTGCTATCATTTCATCTATGGCTGTCTGAATTTTGTTTGTACAGGCCTGTAGATAGGGCCTTATCTTTGTGTTTAAAGTGTGACTTCTTGAAAGCAGAGTTGTCTTTATAAGTAGTATAGTGCAGGTGAATGCTTAACTGAAAGAAAGAAAAAAATTGTTGGCTATTTCATAGCCTGTAAGTAATATTTTTCTGTAAACTCATAAAAATGAACAACAGCTTCTCTAAATTGTCAGAGGGCACTTGCCAGAGAGAGACGGAGGGAGAGAGAAAGCACTCTATCATGGGACATGGTCATGCCAGAATCCTTTCCCCATTCTGTCAGGGTTTAGGGCACACATACCAGGGAATTTGAATCACAGTTGGTCCCGTTGGATCTGGCTTCC
>NW_006159655.1:1389563-1394862 GCF_000334495.1 Tupaia belangeri chinensis | reverse complement strand
TAGGCCCGCATTTACATGCACCAATGTGACTTTTTTTTTTTTTTTTTGGGAGGAGTTTTTGCTATAGGATGCATGTACTCACCAGAAAGACAGAGGCAGACAGAAAGCAAGAAATCACCCTCCATGGGGGATGGCCACACCACAATCCCCTCTCCTCCATTCTCCTCTTGGGATCTTGGGTACACACGCACATGTGCCTGGTGTGAGTTTAAGCCACCCAGAACTCAGACCACAGTCGACTACATGGGAGTCCAACAACATAGCTATTACACCTACTACTGGTCCACTCCAGTGTGACTTTTAAGCCACCAGGTCTGGGACTTGAACTTCAGTCGACTGCATGGGAGTCCAGCAAAGTAACCATTACATTTGCAGGTCCCAGTATGTACTTTTTTTTTTTTTTTTTTGGCGAGATTTTTGCTAAAGGGCACATGAGCTTCCTAGAGAGACAGAAAGTGTCCCTCCTCTGGAGGGATAGCCACACCATCATCTCTTCTCTAGTCTCCTCTCAGGATTTTGGGCACACAGGTACCTAGCATGAGTTTTAAGCCATTGACTATGTGGGAGTCCAGTGACATAACCATTACGTCATCTGTTGGTCCCAGGATCTAGCTTTCCTAACCACTGGGCTAAGTGGGCTGACCCATGAAATTTTATTTATTTGTTTGTTTGTTTATTTTTAAAGAATTGTTCATTTTATTTATTATTATTCAATTTGACCAGAGAGAGAAAGGGTGAGAGAGAGAGAAAGGGGTAGAGCAGGCTGCCGGGTCTGGGACTCAAACCGTGAATAGCCACATGGAAGTGCAGCGCCTTAACCACTATCCCACCTGGCCCTAAAATTTTATTATTTATCATTTGAAAAATACTAGTATACGTATATTGTTATGGTGGCGCTTTTTTTTTTTTTTTTCTTTCTTTCTGAGTCTTCTGAATGTCGTCTTTTTAAATCCTGGTATCTTTGAGAACCAAATGGAAAAGAATTTTAATGTTAGGACATCTCTTTGCCTCACGTAGGTAATAGGAATTTTGCTACATTTAAGTTTCCTGGTTGGTTTGTTTTGTCTTGTTAATAAAACCATACCTAAAGCTCAAATGGATTGCAGATGGTGAAGCTGAAAGTTGGTAGAGAGCTTTTCCTAATTAAAGCAAAACAAAGCCCCACAGTGCTAATATTGAGGTTATTTTCTCCTCTCCCTGTCTCTGGCAAGCACATGCACCCTCTAACAAATACTAAGTTTAAAATGAAAAGCCCAAGTTCTCTTCCTCACTGCTGCTTCCTAGGAAAAGCTTCTTTCGAGTCTTTTGCCAATTTCTGTGGGACATAACTGCACAGATATATGCTTGCATTACTGTGGCTTTCCCATTTTAGGCCTTTTCTTTTGATTTCCTGTGTAAGATGAGGATTCGACTCTTACATAACCCTTCTCACACACATTTGCTTATACTAGACTCTCACTATAAATCATAGTTCTTAATTTTCTCTCTTTTTAAATGATAGTATTTACTCACATTAGAGAAAGTACCTTCTACAGGATCTCGTCACACCTTGATCCCCACCCCACAACTCTTCAGCTTCTCAGGATCTCAGGCACCTGTATGTGTATGCATCTCATGTGTTTTCAGACCATCCTGGAGATCCAGACCTGTGGTTGGCCATGTGACCTCCAGCATTGTAGTCCAGCTGTCTATGGACTGTGTCATCCAGGCTAGACTGATACTTTTTCACTTTTTCAGTATACAGTGTGCATATGTTCATGACTAAATGTTCAAAACTAAGCTTGTTAAGGACCAGCAGGTGGCTTTGTAGTTAAGGTGCTGGATTTCACCATGGCTGATGTTCCTGTCCTGAACCTGGCAGCTTGAAAATTATGCCAGGCATGTGTGCATGCATGTGGCATGTGTGCCTGAAGTTCCAGGAGGAGAGAATGGAGGAGAAGGAATTGTGATGTGTCCATCCCGCCTGATTTCTCACTTTCCCTCTCTGTCTCTATCTCTATCTAGTGCATGCACCTATGGCAAAAACCTAAAAAATCAACAACCAAAAAATAAATAACTAAGCATGTGAACGACATTTTTACTAGTTCAAGTGTTTATTTTCTCTGGAGTCAACGATTATTTTGAATGGTTTTGATGGCTTATGGTTCTCAGTACTCATCACAAAGTCAGGTCCCCAGTTTCCGACTGTACTAGAAAACTCCTCATTCTCATTGCTGTTAACACCTCACTCTGAATCCTTTCTTCCTTCCTTTCTTCCTTCCTTCTTTTCTCTCTTTCTCTCTTTTTTTTAAAAAGAGGTTTTTGGGGCCGGCAGGTGGCATGGTGGATAAGGGCGCTGGACTCCCCCCACATGGCTGACCACTGTTTGAGTCTCAGACCTGGTGGCTTGCTTTCTCACTTTCCCTCTCTCACGTCCTCTCTCTCTGTCTTTTTGGTCAAATTAAAAAATGAATGAATGAATAAATAAAATTAAATACATAATTCTTTAAAAAAAAAAGGGGGGTGTTGCTGTAGGGCTCCTGTGCTTGCTAGAGAGATAAAGACAGAAAGCAAAATCACCCTTCAGGGGAGATGGCCACACCACAATCCCTTTTCCTCCATTCTCCTCTGGGGATTTTAGCATGTGCACATACGTGCTTGGTGTGAGTTTTAAGCTATCAGGTCCGGGACTCAAACCATGGTCAACTACGTGTGAGTCCAGTGATGTAACCATTACGCCATCTGTTGGTCCCTGAATCTTGTAATTTCTCACCTGTATTGGATCCCATGTTGTAGCTCTTGGGTTTACTTGCTCTTGGCTTTCTCGTTTTGGTGGAACACATCCTCTAATAGCTTTTTGAAAAAATATATATGGGAAATAAATTCTTTGAGAGTTATAGTCATGATTCTCATACTTCATTGATGAACTCGCTCTCGAATACTAGGATGAAAATTTTTTTTTTTTAGAATTTTGGATTGTTACCTTTGAGAAATTGCTGCTGCTTGCCTTTTTTTTTTTTTGCTACAGGGCGTGTGCGCTTGCCAGACAGACAGAGAGAGACAGAAAGCAAGAAATCGCCCCCCGGGGGGACGGCCATGTCACAGTCCCTTCTCCTCCATTCTCCTCTTGGGATCTTGGGCATGCACGCACACGTGCCCAGCATGAGTTTAAGCCACCAGGTCCAGGACTTGAACTGCGGTTGACTACGTGGGAGTCCAGCGACATAGCCATTATGCTAACTGCTGATCCTGTGAAATTGCTTCTTGAAGGCTTTTTAATATCTATGTTTCTCCCTCTTTTCCTCCTACTTTTGTTGTTGTTTTGTTTTTCTTATCGTACCTTTATTTCATCTCTTATAAAAGTATTTTTTATTACTTCCTCATCTCTTGATGAAATGCCTTGGTTTGTAATTTCCTTGTGTGGACCAAACACATTTGAGGAGTGATTAGAATACCTGGGAAGTATCTTCCTTACCTGGCTTCACAGTGAACCCTCACTCTGGCTTTGTTTTGTTATTTGCACTTGGATGGCAGGCAGGTTTGTCATCATGTCTCAGAAGGAAAGAAAGAATAAAAACACCCAGGAACTATAATGGGTGCTTCTCAGGCCTGATGAGGCTCCTCCCCACATACCTAATCATCAGTTGCTTATGTCCTCATGAATCTAGGATGTGGCCAGCAGTGGGTACTATACCTCTGGTTGAGGACATCATGTATGTCCTGCATTGTGTAACCATACCCACCTGGTGATTTCTGAGTCCTTTGTCCTTAAAGAAACTATAGCCTTTAGCATTGTCTGTTGGCATCTTTCTGTTGTGACTGCGTTTGTAGGAGCCCAAAATCAGTTCAGGCTTCTCTCCATTCTTTGAGCTAGAATCCTTGACTCTGAAATATTTCCTTGTATGATTTATTTGGCGATATCCCTGTATTTCCCCCACCCCCTTTTTTTCTTCTTTTGAACTCTAAAAAGCTTGTAAATCAGCTGTTTGGTCCTTTAGATTAAAAATGTGATACTCATCTTTCCACTAGTTTTGCCCGTTCTTTGATCTTTATTGGACTTACTGGGAAATTTGCTTTCTACTTTATCCTCCCACCTCTCTAAAATTTCTCAATTTTACTATTCTGTTTTAATTTTCTAAGTGCTCTTTCTCATTAATTTTTCTAAATTTTTCTAAAAAATTTGTCAGAGGACTTTTGCTCTTCCCAAAAAGAGAAGGTGATAGCACCACCCAAGTGAAGTGTGATCACACCACAATCCATTTTCCATTTCCTTCTCTCATTGAGTTTATGGGCGCATGCACACACGTGCACATACACACACACACACACACACACACACACACACACATATACACATGCCTGGCCTGAAATTCAAAAGCCTCAAGGGCCAGAATTCAAACTATGCAGTTGGCCATGTGGAATCCAGTTCCCTTAACCATTAGGCCATAGGGCTGGCCCTCATTTATTGATTTATTTATTTAAATTTGTTTATTTCAGAGACAGAAAGACAATCTTGTCACTCCTATATTGCCTGTCCCCCAACCTTCCAACCACCTAGGATCACAGGCATGCCTGCAAGCATGCCCAGTATGTGTAGGTCTACCTAGGATCTGAACCCAAAGCCTTCTTGTATGGCCTCAGAATTGCAAAGCAGTGCCCCGCCACCTGTACTGCCACATCTAGACTGCTCATTTTTTCCTTCTTTATTTATGACAGAGCATGCGCGTGTGTACATGAAAGAGATGAAGCACTCTCCACAGACTCTGGTCATGCTTTGATCACCTTCTTTTAGTCTTCCTGCTCATTGGATCTTGGGCACTTGCAGCATGGCCTCTCACTTTTTTGAATGTTTATTGTTATTAGCATCCTATTGTCATTTCATGGATGCAGTATTTTCTCTTGCCTGTAATTATAGTGTTTATGTAATTTCTTTGTATTATTTGTTTCTTTCTAAAAATACCCCCTCCCCTTTTTTTTTTCACTCAAAGTCTCTCTCTTCCCCAGGCTGGCCTCATACTCATAACTCAGAACCTCCTGTGTCAGGCTCTGAAGTAATTTGTAATTATAGGTACTTATAACCATATCTCCCGTTTGTTTTCATTTTTGTCTTTTGCATTAAGCTGTCCTGAGATACTAGTATTTGTTGGGTATTGGCTTATGTGTAAGAGTTGAGTCTGAGCAACTGATTAGGACTGTTTCATGTGGGAGCTGTAGTTGATTGCTGGTAGCTGTCAGGATGGATGATCAGGTAAGAAATTCCAAATATCAGTATCTATAGATCTCCCCCCCTCCCCCTTTTGATTGATAAATTCCTCAGAAA
>NW_006159655.1:1367220-1389536 GCF_000334495.1 Tupaia belangeri chinensis | reverse complement strand
GATAACCCGTGGTCTGGAAGCTAACAAGTAAAGGGGAGGGTGACTGATGCTAAGTCTTCCTATGTTTCTGTAAAGTGATTCAGCTTGCTTCCTGTTGGTATTTTCTGTGTCAGCTCTGATTGCTAAGTCAGTTCTCTCTCCAATCCATTATTTTTTGTAATGAACTTTTATTTTTAGAACAATTTTTTGCAGAGAAATTGAGTAGCATAGAATTTCCATATAGTCTGCATTGAGCTTCCTATTATTAACATCTTGCATTAGTTTGATGTACCTGTTAATAATTATATACTCAGTATTAATACATTATTGCTAACTAAAGTCCATAATTTACATTTCCTTCACTTTATCTCGTATTCTTTCTCTACCCCAGGTCACCACATTACAGTTTTTTGGTTTTCGGCTAGGGGAGATTTTTGCTATAGTGCGCATGCACTTGCTGGAGAGACAGAGACACAGAAAGTGAGAAGTAATCATCCAGTAAGGATGGTCATGCTGCAGTCCCTTCTTTTCCATTCTCCTCTAGGGATTTTGGGCATACACACACCCTGTATGAGTTTAAGCCATCAGGTCTGGGACTCTAACCACCATCAGCAGAATCCTTGACTCTGAAATATTTCCTTGTATGATTTATTTGGCGATATCCCTGTATTTCCCCCACCCCCTTTTTTTCTTCTTTTGAACTCTAAAAAGCTTGTAAATCAGCTGTTTGGTCCTTTAGATTAAAAATGTGATACTCATCTTTCCACTAGTTTTGCCCGTTCTTTGATCTTTATTGGACTTACTGGGAAATTTGCTTTCTACTTTATCCTCCCACCTCTCTAAAATTTCTCAATTTTACTATTCTGTTTTAATTTTCTAAGTGCTCTTTCTCATTAATTTTTCTAAATTTTTTTTTAAAATTTGTCAGAGGACTTTTGCTCTTCCCAAAAAGAGAAGGTGATAGCACCACCCAAGTGAAGTGTGATCACACCACAATCCATTTTCCATTTCCTTCTCTCATTGAGTTTATGGGCGCATGCACGCATGTGCACATACACACACACACACACACACACACACATATACACATGCCTGGCCTGAAATTCAAAAGCCTCAAGGGCCAGAATTCAAACTATGCAGTTGGCCATGTGGAATCCAGTTCCCTTAACCATTAGGCCATAGGGCTGGCCCTCATTTATTGATTTATTTATTTAAATTTGTTTATTTCAGAGACAGAAAGACAATCTTGTCACTCCTATATTGCCTGTCCCCCAACCTTCCAACCACCTAGGATCACAGGCATGCCTGCAAGCATGCCCAGTATGTGTAGGTCTACCTAGGATCTGAACCCAAAGCCTTCTTGTATGGCCTCAGAATTGCAAAGCAGTGCCCCGCCACCTGTACTGCCACATCTAGACTGCTCATTTTTTCCTTCTTTATTTATGACAGAGCATGCGCGTGTGTACATGAAAGAGATGAAGCACTCTCCACAGACTCTGGTCATGCTTTGATCACCTTCTTTTAGTCTTCCTGCTCATTGGATCTTGGGCACTTGCAGCGTGGCCTCTCACTTTTTTGAATGTTTATTGTTATTAGCATCCTATTGTCATTTCATGGATGCAGTATTTTCTCTTGCCTGTAATTATAGTGTTTATGTAATTTCTTTGTATTATTTGTTTCTTTCTAAAAATACCCCCTCCCTTTTTTTTTTTGACTCAAAGTCTCTCTCTTCCCCAGGCTGGCCTCATACTCATAACTCAGAACCTCCTGTGTCAGGCTCTGAAGTAATTTGTAATTATAGGTACTTATAACCATATCTCCCGTTTGTTTTCATTTTTGTCTTTTGCATTAAGCTGTCCTGAGATACTAGTATTTGTTGGGTATTGGCTTATGTGTAAGAGTTGAGTCTGAGCAACTGATTAGGACTGTTTCATGTGGGAGCTGTAGTTGATTGCTGGTAGCTGTCAGGATGGATGATCAGGTAAGAAATTCCAAATATCAGTATCTATAGATCTCCCCCCCTCCCCTTTTGAATGATAAATTCCTCAGAAACAAATCTGCTTTGTATTATTCAAGATAACCCGTGGTCTGGAAGCTAACAAGTAAAGGGGAGGGTGACTGATGCTAAGTCTTCCTATGTTTCTGTAAAGTGATTCAGCTTGCTTCCTGTTGGTATTTTCTGTGTCAGCTCTGATTGCTAAATCAGTTCTCTCTCCAATCCATTATTTTTTTTAATGAACTTTTATTTTTAGAACAATTTTTTGCAGAGAAATTGAGTAGCATAGAATTTCCATATAGTCTGCATTGAGCTTCCTATTATTAACATCTTGCATTAGTTTGATGTACCTGTTAATAATTATATACTCAGTATTAATACATTATTGCTAACTAAAGTCCATAATTTACATTTCCTTCACTTTATCTCGTATTCTTTCTCTACCCCAGGTCACCACATTACAGTTTTTTGGTTTTCGGCTAGGGGAGATTTTTGCTATAGTGCGCATGCACTTGCTGGAGAGACAGAGACACAGAAAGTGAGAAGTAATCATCCAGTAAGGATGGTCATGCTGCAGTCCCTTCTTTTCCATTTCCTCTCGAGATCTTGAGGATGGGCATACACACACCCTGTATGAGTTTAAGCCATCAGGTCTGGGACTCTAACCACCATCAGCCATGTGGGAGTCCAACACTTTAACTACTACTATGCTACCTGTTGTTATCCATTACAATTTTTAAAAATAATTATTTATTGGAACCAGAAGATGGCATAATGACTATGTTGCTGGACTCCCATGTAGTTGACTGCAGTTTGAGTCCCGGACCCAGTGGCTTAAACTCACGCCAGGCACGTGTGCATGTGTGCCCAAAGTCCCAAGAGGAGAATGGAGGAGAAGGGATTGCAGCCTGGCCATCTTCCCTGGGGGGTGATTTATCGCTTTCTCTCTCTCTATCTCTGTCTTCCTGGCGAGTGCATGCACCCTACAGCAAAAATCCTCTACCAAATATATATATATATATATTTAACTGTTGTTTTTTTAAATTTTGACCAGAGAGAGCAGGAAAATGAGGAAGCAAGTTGCCAGGTCTGGGACTTCAATAGTGGTCCACGATGTGGGAATCCAGCACCTTAATCACCACACCATCTGCTGGCTCCATACCACATTATTCTTAAGTTGTCATGTTCCTTTAGACTCTTGATGTGGAAGTTCCTTAGACCTCCCTTGTTTCTGATGATCTTGACTGTTTTGAAGAATACCAATCAGATGTTTTACTGAGTATACCCGTGTTAGAATTTGACTGAGTTAGGGGTTATTAGGAGGTACACCACAAAAGCAGGTGCCAGTTCCCCAACCCCCAGGCCATGGACCAATACCTATCAGTGGATTATTAGGAACTGGGCTGTACAGCAGAAGGTGAGCCACAGACAAGCAGACAAAGCTTCATCTGTATTTACAGCCGCTCCCTATCGCTTGCATTACTACCTGAGTTCCACCTCCTGTTAGGTCACTGGTGGCGTTAGATAATCGTAGGAGCCTTCAGAGGGGACCATCTAGTTGCAAGAAAACAAGCCCGGGGTTCCCACTGATTCTGCATTATGGTGGTGTGATTTTTTTCATTATATATTACAGACAATAATAATAATAATAGAAATAGATTGCACAATAGCTGTAATGTGCTTGAATTGTCCCAGAATTATCCCTCCACCCCGCTCCTGTCCATGGAAAAATTGTCTTCCATGAAACCAATATCTGATGCCAAAAAGGTTGGGGACTGCTGATCTAGGGTACATATTAGCATGATTTGACAGTTAATGTCGAGGTAGTGTTTGTCAGATTTTCCTTTGTAAAATAAACCCTTTTTTTCCCTCTCCTTTTAAAGTATGAATTATTTAGAAGTTATTCTGTAAAACCCACACCTAAGTAGGTGGGGAGTTACAGTCTCATCTTTGAGGGTAGAATATCTATGTCAGTTATATATATTTTTTTGTTTTCTAATGTACTAGAGGGTATCTGCCCTCGTGAGAGAGAGGCAAAGAGGGAGAAACCATCCCCAACAGAGCACGGTCACACCAAATCCTTTCTCCTTCACTTCTTTATTCTTTTGGGGTTTTGGACAAAGGCACACATGGCCCTGGTTTTTAAAGCTGCCAGGACTGGGATTCCAACCACATTGTCAACCATGAGGGGTCTAGCTGCCTTTTAACCATCAGGCCACAGAGCTGAGCCGTTGATACTCATTTTATACTTTGGGTAATAACCCAGTACTACTTTATTATGCTGCCCACATTGTTCTAGCTTTGGCCATTGTTAGAGCTCTTTTGCTTTTGGCTGACTTCTGTGTGCCTTTTTATTTATTTTTTTTTTTGGAGATGTTTTTGCTATAGGGCGTGCGTGCTCGCCAGACAGAGAGACAGAAAGTGAGAAATAACCCCCCAGGCGAGATGGCGGGATCTTGGGCACACACGCACACATGCCCGGCGTGAGTTTAAGCCACCGGGTACAGGACTTGAACCATGATCGAATACATGGGAATTCAGCAACATAGCCATTACACTAGCTGCTGGTCCCGACTCCTGTGTGCCTTTGACATATCTCCACCAATATGAGTTTAGTTTTGTTTTGCTCGGTTTCTTCTTGGACCTCCCCATTTTCCATCTTGTAAAAACTTGACCTCTTTCATTTCCTGCAAAATCCACTAATCATTCTGTTTGTGCTTGCTAGTTAGTTACTCCTTTTATGTTTCTTTCTTGTTATTTAAGGTGATATTAGTTTGCTAGTATTACAGTAACAAAATATCCCAGGATGCGTGGCTTAAATGACAGAAATTTACTGTCTCACAATTTTGGAGAGTAGGAATTCAAGATTGTTGGTAGGGTTGGTTCATGCTTCTCTCCTTCCTCCTGGTGGTTGCTGGCAATCTTTGGTGTTCTTGGCTAGTAGATGTATTGTCCTAATCTTTGCCTTCATCTTCACACAGCATTCTCTCTTTGTGTCTGTCTCTGTGTCCCAGTTTCCCCTTTTAATAAGGACAGCAGTCACATTGGATCAGGGCTCTAATGACTTTTTAAATTTTTTAAAGTTTTGTTCTAGGGCACATTCTTGAGACAGAGAAAGAAACCACCTCACAGGGATATGACCACATCACAATCCCTTCTCCTCCAGTCTGCTTTTAGGATTTTGGGCATGCACACTCATGTATTTGGCATGATTTTTTTTTTTTTTTGGAGAAGTTTTCGCTATAGGGCACGTGCGCTCGCCAGACAGACAGAGAGAGACAGAGAGACAGAAAGCGAGAAATCACCCCCCAGGGGGGATGGTCACGCCGCAATCCCTTCTCTTCCATTCTCCTCTCGGGATCTTGGGCACGCATGCACATGCGCCCGGCGTGAGTTTTAAGCCACCGGGTCCGGGACGCAAACTGCGGCCGACTACGTGGGAGTCCAGCGATATAGCCATTACGCTAACTGCTGGTTCCCTATCTGGCATGATTTTTATGCTGCCAGGTCCAGGACTAGAAGCAGAGTCAGCCATATGAGATCTAGCACCTTAACCTCTACACCACCTGCATTTTTACTTGGCTGTCTCTATAAAGATCCTCTTTCCAAATAAGGTCACATTCTGTGGTACTGGGGGATTAGGGCTTCAATTTATCTGGGGTTTTTTTAGAACATAGTTAAACTGGGGCCCGCAGGTGGCATCGTGGTTAAGAATGCTGGATCCCCACATAGTTGACCATAGTTGGACCTGGCGGCTTGCTCACTTGCTCTCTCTGTCTGTATCTCTCTTCCCCTCTCTGGTTAAATTAAAAAAGATAAATAAATAAAATTTAAAGTTAAATTTTTAAAAAATTCTTAAAAAGGGAACATAGTTAAACCATAACTGAGTTTCAGAAAAGAGGAGACACAGTATATGACGTTCTCTGAATTTAATAGGATGTCTAGTTATAAAAAATTTTTAAAGCTGTTTTTAGTCACATCTGTCTTCACTGAAGATAAGAAACTCTCAGGAAGTAATTTTTAGATTATAACTGGAGATTTTTGTTCAGACTTGTGTTACTGCTAAAATTTCTGCTGGTTCCTGAATGTTTAATAACTTAGAATCTGAGTCATCTCGTTTCTACTCTTGCTTGTTTCTAAAGTAATTTGAAGGTTGGCAAAATGACTAGAGAAAGAACAGCAGCAATGTGTTGTGAGACAGTAAGTTCTGTCTGTATCATGGCATAGTCACTGACATAATCAGCCAGCTTCTGGTACTTTACCCCCCTCCCCCTCATGTTAATTAAATGCTCTTATTCAGATATTGATCTTCCTGGAGTTGTGTTGCTTTTTTAAAAATTCTGGTGCTGGTTCTGTGGCTTGGTGGTTAAGGGAGCCAGGTCTTGCATGGCCAACCATGTAGTTTGAATCCCAGTCCCACTGGCTTGAAAAAATGTGCCAGGCATCTGTGTATCTGTGTGTGTGTATGTTCTCTAAATCCTGACAGGATGGATAAATGAAGGTCAAGGAATTGTGGCATGACCACACCTCAGTGGGGGGAACCTTTAACCTTCCCTCTCACTCACTAAAAAGTGCAAGTGCCTTCTGGCAAATCAAAGAAAAAGAAAACAGAAATTCTATATATATTTTCCTGTTTTAGGCTCTCTAATCCCTTTATCTAACGTAATTTCCTCCAGACCTTCCTCCTTGCTTTCTGGCAGCATCACCCTCTTTTCTTTATGGTAACAGTCTAAAATGTATTGTTATTGTTTTTTTCTCCATTAGAATATAAGGACTGTAATGGTAAGTCCTTGTCAGCCAAATTTACTGCTTAAGCCCCAGTTCTCAGACTAATATCTGGCACATCTAAGTAGACTCTGTTGTTGAATAGATTAGTGAGTGAAACAGGATTTGTTTTCCAACATTTCAGGGGTTGTGCCACTGACTTGCTATTGATTTTGGAAGTCATCTCTTGTTGAGGTAGCTCAGTGTACAAGTCAGCTTGCACGAACACTGATAAAGCCTTACATGTGTCCTAGCCTGTTTTGTGTTGCTATACCAATACTATAGACTAGATAACTTGCAAAGAAAAGATATTTGGCTCTTAGTTCTGGACGTTAGGAAGTCCTAGGGCTTGGTGCCAGCATCTCATGAGGGTCTTTAACTGCTTCATCTAATGGCAGAAGGTAGAAGGGCAAAAGAGCACACATGTGAGAGTAGAAGGGCGGAACTTGCTTCTTTTTTTTTTTAAGAGAGGTTTTTGCTATAGGGTATGTGTGCTTGTTGGAAAGACAGAAAGCGAGAAAGCATCCCGTGGTGGGATGCTTTCTCGCTTTCTGTCTCTATCTCTCTCTGTCTGGCGAGCACATGCGCCCTATAGCGAAAACCTCTCCAAAAAAAAAAAAAGGACACTGCTCAACTGACATGATAGCCACTGTTGACAGCAGTGCAGTTGGTGTAGTCAGTGTCTCCACAGTCTCTCCCTTTATATACCCAAATGTCCTTCCACAGCTGGGAAAGGGAGATCCCACTCCTAACACTCCTGAAGGAAGTTTCCGTTGTGGTCTCAGTGGGCACCATATAGAACAAAACATGAAACTCAAGCTGTGTTTTGACTGACCTTGTATCAGATTCATTCATCTCTATTTCTCTCTCTGGTTACCCAAGACCTTCTGCAGATGTAGGCATGGTATGTCTAGAGTTACCTGGAACAGGAATGGACCCCTGCTTTTTGGCCTTGTGGTTACCATCTTTTGTTTAATTTAGACATGGAGACCCAAGTGGTTCCATAGTGAAAGGATAAGTGTGTGCTTCCCAATCTAGCATACTTCCCTCTAAGAAACTGAAAGGCTGCATTCTTGAAAGTTAAATGCAAGAGAAACTGAAGGTATTTGAGAAGATCTGAGTGTGTGCCATGGGACAGAGAATTCTCCTGGTGGTGGTTATGACATTAGCTAACTAAACCGATTATTTTTTTAAATTTGCTACAGGGCATGTGCACTTACTGGAGAGAGACAGAAAAAGGGAAAATCAGAAATTCCCTCCCAGTGGGGATGGCCACAATATACTCCCTTCTCCATTTTCCTCTCGGGACTTTGGGCACTCATTCACAGCACCCCATGTGATTTTCAAGCTGCTGGGTCTGGGACTCAAACTACATGTTTGATCATGTGGGATTGTTCTAACCTTCATGCCACCTGCTGTCCCTCTTCTGATTCTTAATTGGGTAGTTTAGGATTACGTATATATTTGACTGCTGTAACAAGGCAATTCTCCATATTGTCTCTCATCTTAAACTATTGGGTGAAAGTTTGACCCTGAACATTAATGTTGGAAGGGTTAGACCTCAGAGGTTTTTTAGTCGCAAGTTCTTTAAACTGGGATGTTTAATCTGACAATATTCTAAGCCATACCGTAAAAGTGAAATATTAATCCTTGAACTTAGTGGAGAAAACTTTAGTCAATTAGTCGTTTTTTAAAATAGACATATTTGACTAGAATGCAAAATGTGTAGGTCTTTAAGATAAATGAGTCTTCACAAAAGTTTGTCTTTGAGAGAGTGATATTAAACTGGACCTCTAACCTCAGGAGCCCTCCTTGTTGTTTATGCTCTGTTCTTTGAAAGATCTGTTTGCATTTGATTATTCATTCACAGTTCCATGGAATAGACGCTAGCTGTCCTGTTTAGAGTTTTGGGGTTGTTTTAAGGATATTACGAAATACCGCAGCTTGAGTAAACTACATAGCAATGGTTGAAAAACGTGATGATAGTGGTAGCAGAAATTTTCTTTCGGTTTTAGAATAAAATGTATCAGTCCCTTCAGGATTGTAGTAATAGTTTAAACAGTAATTCCAACTAAGGGTAAGAAACCTTTTTTTTTTTTTTTTTTAGTGTTTGCTATAAGGCGTATGTGCTCATTGAGCAGAGAGGGAGAGAGACAGAAGTGAGAAATCGTTCTCCTGGGAGGATGGCAACATCACAGTCTCTTCTCCTCCAGCCCTCTCTCAGGATTTTAGGTACACATGCACAGCGTGTTTTTCAGGCCACCTGGTCTAGGATTTAAACCATGTAGTCACTCATGTGAGATCCAAATGTCTTAATCACCATGCCACAAGGTGGCCCACACTTTATTGTATCTTTAGCGTAGATGGTAAGAAAGCTATCTGGCTGTAAATTAAAACAAGGAAATGTGTTTCAGGTGGGTTGAAGTCTTTTGTAAATGGGTCTTTGTCATGAGTGGCCTTGAAAATGCAAACGTGCACTTGAGTTCATTACTACAGAATAATTATGATGGAGATTATAAAATTCTTCACAAACAAGGCTATAAGAATATTTTCATTATGACTTTTTACTGATCAACATTTCTGGGCCTGCTCCACAACCTGCTAGTTAAAGGAGCTTGATCTTACATAGCCAACTGAGGTTTGAGTTTCAATCCTAGCAGTTTAAAAAACATGCCAAACATACACATACATGTGTTCCCCAAATCCTGAGCAGATAGAGAAATGGAGATGGGATTGTGGCATGGCCATACTCCATAAGTATATACTTTTTTTCTCTCTCTCTCTGTTTCCAGTGAGTGTACGTACCCTCTAGATTAGCAGTGTTTTCACTGCATTGCTAATCTAGAAGAAAAGAGTTGCTATAAAGTATGACCACTGGGGGGAGTACAGTCGTTTTCACGTTTTCTGTTAAAATGACAGTTTGTGCCATGAATTTATTTCCGTTGAACCATTTAGCATAGCCTCAATTAAGCAAATTTCAGTTTAGAAAGTTTTAAATAAATACTTAAATTTTTTAAAGAATTATTTAACTTTATGTATTTATTTTATTTTATTTTAATTTAACCAGAGAGGGACAGAGCAAGAGAGAGAGGGAAAGTGAGAAAGCAAGCCGCCAGGTCCAGGACTTAAACCACAGTCAGCCATGTGGGAGTTCCACATCCTTAACCACCATGCCACCTTCTTTCCCAATACTTAACACTTTATAAAAATCCTTTATATCTAGTGTTGTATATTTATGGGATTAGTAGTGGAAAAAGTAGAAATAAAGGTATATATTTTACTTAGTATCATTATCAATTGTGGAATCTGAATAAGATCCTTCCTTTCTTAACCAAGCATTTTTAAGACTTGGAAAAAAAACTTCAACTTCTCACTTTTTTTTTTTTTCCTTTTTTGGGGGGGCCATAGGGTGTATGTGCTCCCCAAGAGACAAAAGGAAAAGTGAGAAATCACTCCCTATGGGGAAAGGCATGTTGCAGTCCCTTCTCCTCTATCCTCCTCTTGAGATTTTAGGCATGATGCGCCTGCTGTGATTTTCAAGCTGCCAGGTCCGGGACTTGAACTGCAGTCACCTATGCTTCCACATGCCTTTTAAAAGATCATTGAAAATACTATGCAAAAGTAAAAAGTTGTTCTTAGTATTCAGCCATTCATTTTAATCCTGTAGAAAAAGCATTTGACAACACAGTAGATTTTTTTAAATCATAGGGATGATTAAGAATTATTGGTTGTGATTTTAACATTTATTGACCAAGACTAAAAAGTGCTGTCATGCAGGGGATTTACTGGGACCGAAACATCAGGTACAGCCTTGGATGTCAGAGTGACCTACCAGTCACCAGAAGAAGCTGTGTGTGCCTGGTGACCACACAGATGTTTAGATGAGCTCACCTCTTCATGGGTCCATGGTACATTGTCCCTTGCAGTCAGGACATTCTGTGAGTCATTGATCAAAACAGTGAAACAATACCAAGATTGGCAGGAAACCCAAATGACTGGCCTAGGCCTGTTGGTTGTGTAAGAGGCGTTTCAGGTGAACCTTGCCTGAACATAGTCCATACACACTGGCCTCTGCCCTCCTGGGTGTCCACCACCCTCCAGTTAGGCCTTTCCTCCAGTTTCTTGTCAGCTTTCTTCCCCTAGCACACACTCTCTTGGTATTAGCTTGGCTAATAATGATCTTAAAAAAAAAAAAAAAATCGAACCATAAATTGGGAGGTGTCTTATCTTTGTTAATTGAGTTTCTCCATATTTAAATGTGTTTGAATTAATGAGGTTTTCTTTATTCACATTCACTCTTTTGCATACAGTTTTCCTCTTCTGCCATCCATCTGCACGTTTCCTCATCTCTTCCATATTTTATTTCCTCTACCCCTCTCACTTTTCTTTTCCTTCCCTTCGTCTTCATCTTAGGTTGTTTCTCCATAATCTCCCTTTCTTGTTCTCTCCTCACCTCCTCTTCTCTGACTTTTCATTTCCCTTTCCTTTTTTTCCCCCACTGGTAGCACCCCAATAGAATAATGAAAAAGCCTGTTGTCTTCAGTTCTTCCTTGTGTAGAACTTTGTGTCTGTATTTTTTTTAGAACTTTGTGTGTCTTGTATGTCCATATCCGCCTACTCCTGCTGTTCAGATGGTCTCAGGGCCCTAGAGCCATGTTATTCAGTGGAAATAGTGTGAATTACGTGTCTGATTTTAAATTCTGTATAGCATATTAGAAAAGAAAACACCATGTAAACTCAATTGTAATAATGTATTTAACTCATTATATTCAAAATATTATCACTTGGACATGGAATTTTGTATACATATATATGTAAACTATTTTATTCTAAATCTTGAAATCCAGTGTTTATTTTATGCTTAGAGCAGATTGCAGTTGATATTAACCTGATTACAAATGTTCAGTAGCCTCCTGTGGTGAATGGTTATTTCCAATGAATAGCAGTCAGTATAGACAGTGGTTTGAATAAAATATTATGTTTAGGGACCAGCAGATAGCGAGAAAATTAAGGTAGCTGATCCAACATGGCCAGCCATGCAGTTCGAGTCCCAGACCCAGCAGCTTGGGAAGCATGTCGGGTGCATGTGGATGTGTGCCCAGAATCCTGAGAGAATGAAAAAGAAGGGGTTAAAGCATCCCCCCCACCCCTTGTCTCAGGCAAGTGAAGGCATTCTGTGGTTCGAAAAATATTTTAACTTACAAATATTTTAACTTACAAATCAAGTATATTTACCAGATATTTTTAAAGTCTATTTTTAGGAAAACTCAAAATTACTTTATGTTGATAAATCAACATAAAGCTGGGAAGGAAATAATTAGGAATGTTGGAATTGTTTAGTGTCATATTGTCATACTCTTTTATTTTAAAAATGTTTTTTAAAATAATTATTTATTTTACTTATTTATTTTAATTTGACCAGAGAGGGACAGAGAGAGAGAGAGAGAGAGAATGTGTGTGTGTGTTTGTGTGTGTGTGTGTGTGTGTGAGAGTGTGAGAAAGAGAGAGAGAGAGAGAAAGCCGCCAGGTCTAGAACTCATACTGTGGTCAGCCATGAGGAAGTCCAGCACCCTTAACCACCATGCCACCTGCCAGCCCACATATTGTAATACTCTTGAAGTCAGATTTTGTTTGTTGGTTTTAGTGGGAAGCAGAATATCTTCCAGAATTGTGAAAATATATTGGGTCATGCCAGTATGACAAAGTAAAAGCGCTTAATAGTTGGGCTCTTAAAGGCACATATAACCTAGCTGACTTTGAGAAGCTTACTAATGCTCAGAAAATATATTTGCCTGCATGATTAGGTTAAATAAGATTACTTTCCCATATGTGTAGCTGTTTTTATTTCTAAAAATTAAGGATGAGATTGGTTTAGAGAATCATTAACTCAATCCCTGTCTTGTGTGATGGAAGCTGCATTGCTGTCATGTGATTGGGCAGGACTTGGTACCTATCAGTGTAAACATATGGCACAGCCTGTCCCATGCCCTCTGCTTATCTCCTTTGGGAGAGAACAGGTTGAGGCATTTTGAGCAAATCTCATTGGTAAAGTCTGTGCATTGCTTTTTTTTTAAGAACCATTTCCTTTCAGTTTTAACCATATCACTGTGTCTGCAAATAGTTTGAACTCAGTTTGTCAGCAGAGGAGCTTTCTGTTTGATACCTTCATTTTTTTTAAAAAAAAAAAAGACATACTCAATTAGCTAGTTTGATTTTAAGATGTTTTACTTAGAAGATGATAGTGAAGATGAGGATGAGAAGGCTCATGAAGGCTCATTAAATAAAACTCAAGGTGTTTACCATGGCAAGGCCCCTCCTGGCATCCTGGTGAGTTACATCCGCAATTGTCCCTGTTCCCTTGCTTGCTTGCTCAATCTGGGTAGTACAGAGAGAGGAGGGGAGGACACCCACCAAAAAGAAAATAGCTAATGGATTTTCTTTGGAAAATGTAATGTTATGGTAAATTTTATTAACTTTTAAATGGTATATTGAACTGAAATATTTGGTTGACTGCCTTCTCTCATTTACTCTATGCCATCTTTACACCTTTTTCTATTTATTATTTAATACATCTTTCTGTGTAGGAAAATATTGAAGTTGCTGCTTTAAGAATTAAAAACTTAAATTTTAAAATAATGGAATTGATTTCACATTCTCTTTGCATTGAAGTGCACTAGTTGGAGAATAATAAGCATTGAAAAGTTTTTTTTATTTTCCTAGCCAAAATTTTTTGAAAGCTAAACTAATATTTCGAAAATGGCATTTTATCCTGATATATGATAGAGAAGCATGATTGCAGTCTTTTTTATCCGTAATTGCAAACAGAAAAGTTTTGTAAATTTGAAATCTGTGGGGGAAGTACAAATTAAATTTTGTACTCTAAAGTTCTCTTGTTACAAAATATAAAATAGAGCAAATTATATAAGCTTAGTGTAAATTCCAGAAGTCTGCATTAAGGAAACAACAGTATAATCTGTTCTACCTGTGAAACATTTTCTTTACAGATAAAACAAAGTACATTCTTATTTTTAAGAGTGTTTTAGGGCCAGCCCTGTAGCCTAATGGTTAAGGGACCAGATCCCACATGGCCGACTACAGTTCAAATCCCAGTTTCTGGTGACTTGGAAAACACATTTTGGGTGTGTGTTTGTGTGTGTGTGTGCCTTCCCCAAATCCTGACAATATGGAAAAATGGAGAAGGGATTGCAGCATGATCACACTTCACTGGGGGTGCTTTCTTTCTCTCTTTTTCTCCCTCTCTCTTTCATGAGCACATGTGACCTCTGACAGTTAAAATTTAAGGTATTTTTAGAAAGTTAAGGATGAATATTTTTATGAAAACAAATTAAAAACCAAGACAAATTAGTCAAATTTCTAAAGTCTGTGGTTCATTATCTGGTTAATTTTAGTTTAAGAACTTTTAAGAGTAACACAGTTTTTATTGTCACTTTTAAAATTATTACATTTTGTATGCTTTTTTGCTTGTAGATCTGTTGGTAAAAGTATATTTTTTCAGAGTTCTCAGAACTGATGGAAAGATGTTATTTGAATACTGTGGAAGGAAGTCAGATGCTACTAAGGGAGACTGTTTACTTTTGAAATCTACATTTTAATATTAAGAAAGAGCATGAGGGACCATGTGTATGTATGTATATATGAGCTCATGCACATTTGTTGCGAAGGTCAGAAGGGAGGAGAGTGATTGTAGCTGACTTTATGAAATATTTTTAAAAACACTTAGTAGCACTAACACAAACTGTCCATCACAGGAAGTTCTTAGACTTGCTGCTGGTGTTTTCCAGAGGGAGGTCAACGGGTGTTTGCTTAGGCTGCATTTTATTAACAGTTCCCTTTTATGTTATTATTAGATCGTTGAAACCCCGTGAGTCACCTTCCACTCAATGAGAAGTATTTTATTCATGGCTAGTGTTTGGGAACTGGATTTGATATCTACTTAATAAGCTGTAATGATTATATAAGAGTTTGATTTTAAAACTTGGGTGTGTATGTGTGGTGAGAGGGAGGAGGAGAATCCTGGTGTTCAGTTCAGGCTTTCAGTGATCTGGGTTCTATTTAAAAGGCATATCCTTTTCAGGCACACCTCTTACTGGAAAGTGATAGTTTCAGTTTTCAAGAACTCTTTGCTCGTGGTTTTAGGTGTTTGGGATATAAATGTTTATATCGCTTGCTTTTTAAAAAAATCTGAGAAGATTCTGCATTTTGTTAGAAATTGGGGATTTTAAAGTCATGTTTCCATTTTTTTTTAAGTAAGTGAAAGTAATTCTAATTCCTTTATTTGGTAAGGGAAAAGCAAATTAATTTTTAAGTTATTTATTTAATTTCTATTTGTTGTTGTTGTTGTTATTTTAATTTGATCAGAGAGAGGGAAAGTGAGAGAACAAGCTACCAGGTCCGGGAGTTGAACCATGGTCTGCCATGTGGGAATTCAGTGCCTTTAGCCACCACACCACTGCCAGCCCCAAAAGCAAATTTATTTTATATTTAAATACTCCAAAGTTCCAAAATAATCTATTGACCTTATTTTTCCCCCATTTATACACATACACACGTATGTATGTATTCTTATCCTTTGGGTAGATACCTAGGCACTGGTTGCTGGCTCGTATATGGTAGTTCTATTTGTAGGTTTTTCAGGAGCCTCCATATTGTTCTCCACAGTGGCTGTAATAATTTACTTTCTCACCAGCAGATTTAAAAAATTAATGATAAGTGCTGATGAGGCTGCAGTGAAAAGGGAACTCACCCCTATTTATTTTAAATTCCCTAGAATGCATTTTTTAAAGTTTGGGTAGAATGTGCTACAGTAGTTCTTAGCCAAACTTGTAATCCTAAGAAATGGGTTACAGAAGCAGTGTCTTTCTGTGGTCAGAGCTGACAGAGACTTTAGGTGTAATCTGCTGTTTTACTGGAGAGAACCCTGGCACGTAGGTTGCCCAAACCAGTTCTTGGTTTAAGTGAGACTTAACCTTGGTCTTCATGTCCTCCCCAGGTACGGGAGACTTGGGAAGTACCAAGGATGGTGCGTCACTGTCCTTGGCTCCTCTAAGCTCTTTATCAGAGAACCTGGATACCTCTTGTTGACTTGAAAAAGTTCAACCAAATTTAATAACATAAACAGTGGTCAGAGGTAGCAGGTCACCCTGTAAGTGTGGCATGTGACATGAGGTAGAATACTTTATACTAAGTTGGAAAACCTTGAGTCCATGTGGGTAGGAGCGACATTGCAGGTACAGGGTTTGGGAAGCCCCAAAGCCCCTCAGCACTTTGTCATTACTCCTTGCTGTCTGAAATCCTAGAACAGCACTAGGTGAACAGATATGAATCTAGTTTTCTTCCATTCTAGCATGGGCAGTGTTCACAATAATTAAATAATTTGAATAGAATTTTATTTCTTCACAGAGATAATGTTATTAAACTCAGTCATCTCATAATTAATTGTAGAACTTAACTAACCTGAGTTGGAGCTAGGGCAGTACAAGATTGGGGACATTACTAGTTAAGATGATTTAAAGGAGTAACTTCTCTTAAATAAAGTTTTCACAGCATGCTTGCCTCTTTCAATCCTGAATTTTGAGGAGAGTAACATTAGTACTGTAACCATGAATGTGCCCAGTCTTTGAAAATTATTTATTGGGACCAGTAGTTGGCATAATGGCTATGTTGCTGGACTCCATTATAGTTGACCGTGGTTCAAGTTCTGAACCCGGTGACTTAAACTCACACCGGGCGTGTGTGCTTGCATGCCCAAGATGCTGGGGGGAGAATGGAAAAGGGATTGTGGCATGGCCATCCCCCTCTGAGGGGGCAGATTTCTTGCTTTTTGTCTCTCTGTCTTTTTGACGATCGCATGCACCCTATAGCAAAAACCTCTCCAAACAAAAAAGAAAATTATTTATTATCCATTTTTATATTTATGGCCCCATGTATTTTCAGTAAGGTAAGACATTGAGGTGACTTATATTTAAAACACATGCACGCACACAACTGCGTCCCAGGACTGTACAGTGCATGGCTAAACTTAATAGTTTAATGAAAACAAAATTACCTTCATTCATGAAGTATTTATTTTTTCCACAACTAAGTAGTTGTTTAAAAATAATTTTTTTGCTTTTGTTTACTAATGCGTTTGAAATATTTGTTACTCTGCATTTATTTTATTATTATTATTATTATTTATTTTTTAGAAAAATTTTTGCTATAGGGCACGTGTATTCACTGGAGAGACAGAGATAGAAAGTGAGAAACCACCCCCTGGAGGGATGGCCATGCTGCAATCCCTTCTTCTCCATTCTTTTCTCAGGATTTTGGGCATGCACTTACCCAGTGTGAGTTTCAAGCTGCTGGGTCTGGGACTCGAACTGCAGCTGGCCATGTGGAAGTCCAGCAATTTAACCATTAAGCCATCTGCTGGTCCCACTACTCTGGGTTTATTAACACCACTACTAGGGCCAGCAGGTATCGTGGTGGTTAAGGTGCTGGACTCCCATATGGCCCTCTGTGGTTTGAGTCCTGGACCTATAGCTTGCTTTCTCATGTTCTTTCTCTTCCTGTCTCTCTGGTGAACACACATGTCCTGTAGCAAATTTAATTTAAAAAGAAATAATGATAATAAACGAAATGTATAAATAATTCTTTAAGAAAAAAGGCAAACACTACTAAGCATTTCTAGAAAATGGCTATATTAGCTGAGCTAATATAGCCAGGGTGAGTCCTGTATTGTGGGTGATCCATGTGTGAGTTAGTTGGCTTTGTGCACAGGCAAATACTCGTAACCCTATCACTTTGCCTTTGAACATCCCAGTGTCAGACTTCTAGCCTGGTCTAGAGTTGGACACAGCTTTCTGAAAGGGCCGTAAGTAAAATTCTTCTCTTGGGAAAGCACTGACTTTAGACTGTTTATGTGTTACATTTATATTTTAGGTAGTAAGTATTCAAAACCAACTGAGCTCAACTGGAAAAAAATGATAGACACAGATTCTAGAGTATATGCTTTATATTTGTTTTTACAGACTTTTATCTCATTGAATGTAGAACAGTTTTTGTTACTTTTCATAGTTTGCTCTAGAAGAAATTTTTTTAACTTGTCTTTTGAAGCTTATTGTATAATCTAGAATTATCTAAGCTCTCACATTTTGTTTAAAACACTGCAGGAAGGATATTTTTCAAAGGGTAGGAACAAATAATGCTGATTTTATTTTACTAGAATATTGTTTTAGGGCCAGTAGATGGCATAGCGGTTACATTGCCTGACTCCCACATGACTGACCGTGGTTCAAGTCTTGGACCCAGGGGCTTGAAACTCACACTGGGTGCGTGTGCTTACCTAAGATCCCAAGAGGACAATGGAGAGAGGAATTGCAGTTGGCCATTTCCCATGGGGAGTGATTTCTCACTTTCCCTCTCACTGTCTGTCTCTCTCGCTCACTCACTCCAGTGAGCACACACACTCTAAGGCAAAAACTTCTACTCCCTCCCCCCACCACCCCCCAGTAAAAAAGAATATCGTTTGGGACCAGCAGTTAGCTTAATGGCTGTGTTGCTGGACTCCCACGTATTCGACCGCGGTTTGAGTCCCGGACCCGGTGGCTTAAAATTCAAACCGGGCGCGTGTGCGTGCATACCCAAGATCCCGAGCGGAGAATGGAGGAGAAGGGATTGCGGCGTGGCCATCCCCCCTGGGGAGTGATTTTTCACTTTCTATCTCTCTGTCTGTCTCTGTCTTTCTGGTGAGCGCACGCGCCCTATGGCAAAAACCTCTCCAAAAGAAAATAAAAAAGATTATCGTTTTAGCACTGTAATGAAATTGTGTTTATAATTTGTGTACCATTGATGTACCATCTTAACCTTAGTTCATACCTGTGCAAAAGACCCTCATCAGAAATTTGCTTGGTGTGTATCCCAGGAAAACTGAAAGGAGAGCTGTGTAATCTCTAATAGAATGCTATCAGATTCTCAAACAGATCTGAACTGTTCTTGAACTGCAAATAGAGAGGCTATCTGCAGCTAGGTCAAGGGGCAGTAACAGATTATAGAAGTTATTTGTCACCTTTAGTTCTCTTAAACGCTAACAAAGCATGGAACTGAAACCATTATAGACTGATAATCATAAGATCAGAACCATTTGGAAAAAGTAATCTGTTCAGGGTAAGAATAGGAAGTGCATCTTCAACTGTTCACTCACCATGAAAACAAGGGGAGACTGCCTGTGGTTCTCAGACAGCTTGAAATATGCTGGTATTTTGGGGTCACTTGGGAGCTTCAAAAAGTGCCTATACCTGATCAGGATTCCTCAGAACACCTGAGTGCCTTTAATGTCCAGCCAGGGATGAGGGCAATTCTAAATTCTGAAGGATAGTAATTCTCAAGTCTTACTAGTAGCCAGAATCCCTGCTGAGCTTTCAGTAGAAAGCACAGATCAGGGCTAGTTTCTTAGCCTGGTAGTTGAGGAAGTAAGATCCCAGTGACTGACTGTGGTTCCAATTCTGGGCCTTGTTGGCTTGAGGTGGGGGGGGAGGGGTGATTTCTCTCTGTCTCTCCAGTGAGTACACATGCCCTACAGCGAAAATATCTTCAAAAAAAATGAAAAACGAAAAAGCTGTCCCTTCTCACCTATGTATTTATTTATTATTTATATCAGTGTGAACTCATGAATATTTTATTCTATGAGTTATAATCATATCTTATGTTTTTTGCTCAAATTGTTACTGGTTTAGCCCTGGGAACTCTTTCAGATAGATTCTTGTGTCCTTTAATATGCCCCATTTGTTTGATTTTTTTATCACTTTCCTACTTTCTGACATTATCAGATACTTCAGTATTGTGTATTTTTCTGTTTCCCAGCTCTGGTATCATCTAATTCTCCAAGAAGTTCTCATTCCTTTATTGAGAAAATTATATCTATCTATTTATTTATTTATTTATTGAGGTTTTTGCTATAGGGCGTGTGCGCTCGCCAGACAGACAGAGAAAGACAGAGAGACAGAAAGCGAGAAATCATCCCCCAGGGGGGATGGCCACGCCACAATCCCTTCTCCTCCATTCTCCTCTTGGGATCTTGGGCACACACGCACACGTGCCCAGCGTGAGTTTTAAGCCACCAGGTCCGGGACGCGAACCGCAGTCAACTACATGGGAGTCCAGCAACATAGCCATTACGCTAACTGCTGGTCCCAGAGAAAATGATATTTAGAAACCAAGATCTGGAATCTAGATGTGAACACATTGCTATAGGAATATTCTTGATCTGGAATCTAGATGTGAACACATTGCTATATTGTTCATTTTAGATCCTTTTAGCAAAGAGAGCTAGCATAGTTAAGTATGTGTAAATACGTAAGTATACTTAAGTGCATACATCTATATTTGTGCCATCTGCCCATCTGTGTATGTATTTAAAACTGTCAGTGTGTATATTTAAACACCTTGTGAGCATACTGAGACTTCCAGTTCCAGTCCAACACCACAAGAGATCATTTTAGCTTTCTCCTCTAGAAATGTGTATTTTTTAGGAACTTCCCAGGTATTTACAATTAGTCAGACTTGGGAAACTGTGCCTTTTGGATGTATATTTGTTTGGTAATGTGGATCTAAAGGCTTCTGTGACTTAGTTAAGTGCTCTTCATTAATGAACAGTCTCTTTAGGGAATTATCAGTTTTTACAGTTCAGCTAGTCATCATTTTTTTTTTTTTTTTTTGGATCACCAGAGGGCGCATGTGCTCACCAGAGAGAGAGAGGGGGAGGGAGGGAGGCAGATGTTTAAGAAAGCACTCCCAAATGGGACATGGTTGCCCAGCAATTCCTTCTCCATTCCTCCATCCTGTTAGGATTTGGGGGCATGCATCTGCACACATCTGGCATGTTTTTGAAGCTGCCTAGGGCCAGAATTTGAACTGCAGACAACCATGTGGATGGACCTGGCTTCCTTAACTGCTAGGCCATAAGCCCAGCCCATCGTTTATTATACCAGAAAAAAATATTTTTCATTCCTACTCTTATATCTAAAGAAACTAAAGCCACCTAAGAAAATTAACCCCTTGTATTTTTTTAAAGAATTATTTTATTTAACTGTATTTATTTATTTACTTTAATTTTGACCAGAGTGGGAAAGAGCAAGAGAGTAAGAGGGAGAGAGAGAGAGAAGGCAAGCCGCCAGGTCCAGGACTCAACCGTGGTCAGCCATGTGGGAGTCCAGCACTCCTAATCACCACACCACTTGCCAACCCCAATCCCCTGTTTTTTGGTGATGATATGAAAAGTAATCCAGTTTCATAGTCAGAATGCTTATAAACATTTGTTGGAGAAATTGAGCACACTGAAGGAAATGCCTAATAGGTTTAATGCCCAGAGAAGCTGTTAAACATTTTTTTAACCATGTAAACAACTGATTCATAGATTAAAAAGTCTGAGAATTTCACTAAAATCAAAATTTTAAAGAATGTTTTTATATTCCCTTTGTCTCTTTTTTTTTTAATTGCTTGTGGGTACTTTTACTTGGCAGTGATAGAAAAAGCACTCCCTCACTAGAGCATAGTCATGCCCCAATTCTTTTTCCTCCATTTCTCCATCTTAGCAGGATTTGGGGCATGCCAACACCTGTGCCTGGTTTGTTTAGCAAGCTGCTGGACCTGGGATTTTGAATTACAGTTGGCTGTATGGGACCTGACTTTATATGCACAGCACTTAGCAACTACATTACAGTGCTGGCCCCCAAATTTACTTTAATCCTTGCATAATCATCTTTTTGGTAAGGCAGTCTGCTTTTCCCCCAAACCCTCGCCAAAGTATAGCTTCCTTTCTAAAGCAGGCACTTGATTTATCAGACTTCTTGATAATAAACCCTTCAGCATTAGGCCATTGAGGGAGTTGTTCAATTGTGAATGTTAGGCTTTGCTGTGGTTTGAATGTGTGTCCTAAAAGTTCATGTGTTGGAAATTTAATTCCCCAATGCAACCATATTAATAGGTGGGGTCAGGTGATTAAGTCATGAGGGATCTCCCTTTGTGCATGTATTAATCCATTCGTAAAGTAGTAGAATAATGGAGTAATAGGTTATCACCGAAGGAAGTTGAGTGAGTGGGTTGTTAATAAAAGTAGGCTTGGCTCGCTCTTGAGGTCTCTTGCTTGCACTTACTTGCTCTTTCTACCATGTTACAACCCAGTGAAAAGCCCATTACCAGTTGCTTAGCAGATACCAGTGTCATGCTCTTGGACTTCTCTATCTCTGAAACTGTAAAAAATAAATTTCTTTTCTTTATAAATCACCCAGTTTGTGATATTTGGTTTAGCAATTAAGATAGGCCTACACATGATTGTAAAGTTAGTAGTTTTAATTAGAATAGGTGCAGTGCTATTTAAATCCCAATGATAGTTTATCTAGCTTTTCCTGAACTTAATTAACCTGGGTACCATATTTTGCAGGTTGAGAGACCTCCATGCCAGAGAATTAACAAAATTAGGGCAAGTTTTTAAAGTGTCAGCTAATTCACTTGTGGTGCTAACAACTGAGGTTCTTTTTTAAGGTATGAGAAAGTATGAGAAGGTGAATGAGTAAAGTTG
>NW_006159655.1:1342575-1367209 GCF_000334495.1 Tupaia belangeri chinensis | reverse complement strand
CCTAAATTTATAATCTGTAATGATATGTTAATTTGTTACCTGTCTGGGGGTGTAGTTTAATTACAGAAGAGTCATGTCAATTCTGGTCTGCTTGGTCAGTGTGTTAAAAAGGGAACTTCTAGGGCCAGCAGGTGGCGTGGTGATTAGGGGCATTGGTTAGGGTTAGGAAGTCAGCCATTCCCACGTGGCTGACTGTGGTTCAAGTCCTAGACCTGATAGCTTGCTTTTTCACTTTCTCTCTCTCTCTCATGCTCTGTGGTCAAATTAAAATAAAGAAATAAAAGTTAAATCAAATAATTCTTAAAAAGAAAAAATTAAAAGTTTTTTTTTGTTTTCTGTTTTTCGTTTTTTTTTTTTTTAATAAAAGAACTTCCAGTAGAGTCTGAATGTGTCAAAGGAAATTGTATCCAACAGTATCAGTGACAGTCATTCCTGAAAGTACTGTGTGTGTTTCCGCAGACACCCACTAAGACCATGTGCCTTTCATATGTGAAAATAAGCCAAAATGATCTGGTTTTCTGGTTTATTTTAGAGATGCTTATGGTATCAGAGATCATCACCAAAATAAGTTACACCATTCTTTTAGAAAGTTAAAGACAAAAACCTCTCTTAAAATGTGTTTATGATCATAATGTAACTGTCTTTAAGGATACTCATAACCAAAAATTTAACATTTTTCAACATATGAAAGAATTGTCACAGCATTCTGCCTTAGTGAAATCCCTATCTATGCATATTCTTGAAAATTCTGTAAACGTAGTATTACTGTTTTTGGAGCTTGTGGGTCCCTAGAACCACTGAAAACACCTTGGGCATTAAGACAGGCATGCCTGGGATTTTATCTGGTCCTGTCTGTATGTGTAACTGCTGGCCTCTAGGTAAGTCACCTGTCTCCCCTTGGCCCCAGTTTTCTCCGTAGTATAATGCGTATAAATGCTTACTTCACCTAATTGTGAAGATTCAATCAGATGAGGTATATAAAATGGTATTTGGAACAGGGTAACTGTTAGTGTACTCTCCTTCCCTGCCTCCAGTACCTCCCCACGAGTAACATCAAGAAGGATGTAACTTATATTGTATGTGGTATATGTCAAGGATATGCAGTGTTTAAAAAAGTATAGCTGTGGGACCAGCAGTTAGTGTAATGGCTATGTCTCTGGACTCCCATGTAGTCAACCGCAGTTCAAGTCCCAGACCCGGTGGCTTAAACTCATGCTGGGTGCGTGTGCATGCGTGCCCACGATCCCGAGAGGAGAATGGAGAAGGGATTGCGGCGTGGCCATCCCCTCTGAGGGGTGATTTCTCGCTTTCTATCTCTCTGTATCTCTCTGTCTTTCTGGTGAGCGCATGTGCCCAATAAGAAAAAAACCTCTCCAAAAAAAAGAGGAAAAAAAAAAAAGTATAGCTGTAAGGAAATGGAAGTTTGAATTTTTACCAGTATAGGGGAATCTACATTTTAATCAGATCACATATAAAAATTAAAATTTATAGAAGTTAAATTACCACTTTGAAAATAATATGAGGAGAGTAATTTTAATAGCAAGCTGCCCAAGAGTCCTGAAGATGTCCTAACAACAATAGCTGCAAAACAAGCTTTGCAGAAATACATCTGAGCAATCCCACTCCTCAGTGTTTACCCAAATAAAATGAAAATTCTTTTCACACAGAAGCTTGTTTGCTAATATTTGCAGTAGCTTTATTTGTAATTACCAAAAACTGGAAACAACCCAGATGTCTTCCAACTGGTGGATAAACAACTTTGGTGCCTCTATACAACGGTATACTTCTTAAACAAGGAACAGAGTACTGGTATCTATGTTGCTATTCCAGAGAACATCTATGGATAGAAATTAGATTAGTGGTTGTTGAGGGATAGAGGGAAAAGTATTGATTACAGAGGGGTTGGGGGAGCATTTGAGAAGAGGGGGCAATCTACTTGTGACTTGTGTCTTGATTATGGCAGTGGTTACGTTATTGCATGAATAAAGCTCACTGAAGTACACAGTACAAAAGGCTTCATTTTATTATCTGTAAAATGTACATTTAGGGAAAAAATCTGAATAGTTTGAGATACAGCTATTTGAATTTTTTTTTTTTTTTTGAGATTTGTGCTATAGGGTGTGTGCATTCACCAGAGAGACGGAAAGCAAGAAATCACACCCCGAATGATGGCCTTGTGGCAATCCCTTCTCCGCCATTACCTTCTCTGGATTTGGGCACGAGTGTACATACACCTGGAGTTAATTTCAAGGTGTCAGGTCCTGTATGTGAACCATGGTCTGCCATGTGGGAGTCCAGCACTTTAACCATTACATCACCTGCTGGCCCCACTATTTAAAATTTTAAAACTGCGTTTTAGGGGCCAACAGGTGGCCTAATGGTTAAGGCTCTAGACTCCCACACGGCTGACTATGTCAAGTCCTGGACCCAGCGGCTAGAAACTCATACTGGATACATGTGCATGTGTGCCCAAAATCTCAAGAGGGGAATGGATGAGAAGGGATTATGGTGAGACTACCCCCACCCCCACCCCATGATTGATTCCTCATTTTCTCTTTCTCTGTCTCTGTGAGTGCATGCACCCTATAGCAAAAATCTCTCTTAAAAAAACAAACAAACAAACAGAAAATTATAGTGCACTTGTCACTAGATTCTAGCTTTATCCATATTTTTAGTTTAAGATATTTTGTGAATCAATAAAATGTGAAAGAAAGGTTTAATATGGAAGTGAGGGAGAGAAAAGGGGAAGGAAAAAAATAAGTGAAAGTTGCTTAAGAGACAACAAAATTAGAAGCTATTTGCTAATGATAAGGTATAGAGTAATATCTTTGTCTTGACTGATATGCATGGTATTTGCACTGGAAGAAGAAATGTTGTACACTGTAAAGATGTGATGAAATGTAAAGAAAGAAAAAAAACTGCATTTTTTAATAGAGTCAGCATGAGCATTTAGCTATATTTTTTATGCTGTATAGGTATAACCGTTAGACAAAGTTGACTTAATAGTTTAATATCTTATGATATTAATATCTGATAATTATAAGCAAATAGGAAATGCCTCACATTTTTTAATGATTTTATTTCTTACACTTCTCTCTAGACTTCAGTTCAAGTTAAATGTTCCCTGGAATAGCATATGTCATTTGTGTACACAGAGGTCAAGACTGGGCAGAATGTAACCGTAAGGGAACAGTTAAGAACTAAATTATCAGAAGGCTTTATTATAAGGCCTTATTCTGCAATTTGGGATATAGGGGGAAAGAGGTGATTAGAAATGGAGGAATAAGAACCATTTTGGTTTTTTAAAGCTTTATTAAGTTTGAAACAAGTTTGGTCATAGGGGAATTGTAGGGGCTAAGGAAAGAAGTCAGGTCCATTTTTTCTAACATTGCCATTTTAGGATCTACCCAAGCAAAATATTTATTTTGAAATCTAAAGACATGTATTTCGTTTTCTTGCTCTGTACCAAATTCTACCCACTAAAGAAAATTAATATTCTGGTATGTTGCAGAACCTTAGGAAAATTTAATTATAGTTACCAGCCATTTTCCCTGAAAAACTGTACTCTGTGGTATTATAATGTTGGGTATTTTCATGTAAGTAAACTGACTAGTAGAAAATTGCCAGCTTGGTTTGTTGTCTTTCACCGTTTGCTGTTATTTTTGGTCGTGGTGTGATCATTGTCATGTTCAAGGCTTATCTCTGCCTCAACATACTCCCCACACTGACTTTAGCTGACCTTGTCTCTCTCCACCACAAGTCCCTGCTTGACTGCTCAAGGTTCTTCAGAGCCCGGATATTATTTGTTCTCATGGAGATATTTTTAGATCTGCTTCACTGTGAGTCAGGTGTCATTCTTAATTGTCACTTACATAGACTAGATACATGCAAGTTTCTCTGTCAAGTTTTCACAGACACCCAGAGGAACGCACTGGTCTCTGAATGTCTGAGCATTACTTTAGGATTTTGGGTTGACCTCCAACATTTATCTTATTATTATTATTTTAATGTCTGACTATATATTAATATATCTTCACTTCTGGAATTTCACTGTGTCATTCAGTGTGATGAGTCAAAACACTGTATATTGGAATCATCTGCTTGCGATTCTGTTCACTAGCTCTTGCATTCATTCATTCACTGTGCCTTTATTGAGCCAAAAATAGTTATTAAGAACCTACTATTGCTAGGCACTGTGCCAGGCTTGAGGGAGGCAGTGAAGTGTGCAATACTATCCTTTTTTGTTATAACTTAAGAGTTTGAAGTTGGAGTAACAAATTAATGCAGTGTGGTGAGTGTGTGGGTGTTGTGGTAGGGAGAGGGTGTAATACCATGGACATGCAGTGACAGATCCATCTTGTCACCTGCTTTCTTCTCAGCTATCAAGTCTACATATCCTTACCCCATCTGTTTTTCTAATCTTCCTTTCCATTGTGTCTTGTGGATTCACAATCTGTCATGGACATGTTTTCCTATTTGATCCCATTTCCTCCTTCTCCAGGAAGCCTGAAATACCCTTGCTTCTCATATAAAATACTAGGTTGAGATGAAAACTGGTATTGGATTTCAAAGGATTGTCTTAAAGATTATTTGGCTAGAGACTGGGGTGGAGGGTGGGAGATTGATGGGGTTTTTTGTTTGTTTTGTTTTGTTTTGTTTTGTTTGGAGAGGATTTTGCTATAGGGTGCGTGTGCTTGCCAGAAAGAGAGACAGAAAGTGAGAAATCACCCCCCAGGGGGGATGGCCACACCGCAATCCCTTCTTCTCCATTCTCCTCTCGGGATCTTGGGCATGCACACACACGCACCCAGCGTGAGTTTTAAGCCACCAGGTCCGGAACTCGAACCGCAGTCAACTACTTGGGAGTCTAGCGACATAGCCATTACACTAACTGCTAGTCCCGGAGATTGATGTATTTTGAAGAGGAAATAAATGACACTTGCACCTTCCTTTAATTCTCTCTGCTGAAAAACTAAAGCAACTAGTTGAATAAAGATTGAAGCCACTGCTAGGGAAGAATGTATATTGCTGTAGTGGCAAGGGGTTTTCTCTTTTATGAACCTTAGTCAGTGCAGCACAATTTTTTATGTATTTTGTACACAGTAAATATGGCGAAATCATCTGAGAAGTGAACCCATTGAGTAGAAATCTGTGCTTCCCTACTTCCTTAAAGAAAATATATAGTGGCAGATCCAAAATCTGAACTTATTAACTTACCAGCCTTTACAGCTATACTTAAGGCCAACCTCACATCCTCATTTAAAAAAAAAAAAATTTAACATTTGTTAAGTAGAAGGCTTCCACTGAATTACATTTCAGATATTTCTTCCTAATTTTGCCATGGTGATTTTTGAGAGATGGTGATGGGAGACTCAAGATGGCTTTATCAAGTCAGAACCAGTGTTAACCTATCTGTATTTAAGTCTTTCGCTAACTGGCATCAGAAATGGACTCTCAGCAGCACAGAAAAACCATGCTGAAAAGACAAGTGCCCCTGATGCCTGCGGTCTCAGAGTTTCCAGCTGTTGGGCCTTCAGGATCCCAATTCACACAGCTTGGCCCTGCCAATGTCTTACTACTTTAATTCTCCATATACATTCAAGAATATCTGGATTAGAATTGTCCCCACCCCTGTTAGCCAACTGATAACAAGACCTGGGTCCTATATTACAGACATAGCTACTGAGGACTAACTCCTGTGTTTGGGGATCTCTCTGAGATGAAATCATTGTAATCCAGGGAATCCTGTTTTTGCCTTCTGATCTAATTGTTGCACTGTGTGTCTGTTTAAACTCCTAAACAAATAGTAAAAAATATTCCTTGCTATTTACATGTCCCAAAGTATGATGTTGAATAGTATTGGGTTATAATTATATAAGGGACTCCTAGGAAATTAATCTTTCCAGAACAGAAATTTTATGAGTTTTTCACAGAATCATTATCAGTCCTAGAATTCAAGTCTCATAAGATGATCAGGTCAGCCATTACTAAATGTTAAAAATTCGAAGTCTTGTTTGTTTTGGATCAGATGTTAAAGTAATAAATATGCCTTAGAGGACAGGATTTATTCTTTAGCCCATAACACTTTCATCTTCTTGACAGACCCATGATGGGAAGAGGAAGTTCTTGCAAGAGAGACTAGAGGTAGTTCTCAAACCTGAATGTCCATTAGAATTGTGGATAACATGTTCTTAAGACCCCACTCCAGTTTTTTATGTAGGGGGTCTGGGTTGGAGCCCAGAAAGCAACATTCTTGACCACCAAAGCTTGATTGCATTGCAGATTTCCAGAAAGCACTCTTTGAATACTGACCTAGAGTGTACTGCTTGCCAATTTCATACACTTAGTAGGAAAAAAGTTGCTTAGACCTAGAAAGTTCTCTCTCTGCCTTCAAACTGTGGAGGTTGAGTTGCTTTTTAGGCCAAAGTTTATTATCTGCAGGGAATTGATAGAACTTGAAACCCTCCAAAGTACACCCCATTTTGGCCCATCTCATTCCCTCAGGAAGAAGTCCTCAACAGAGTGCCTTTTCCCTGGAAGGCTAAGTTCTTTGTTAAGGCTTAGTCTTGGTTGTCTGTGGCACTGCTTGCTATTTACTCATCAATTGTACTGTTTTATCTATTTTTCTATTCCTTATATCTAAATTGTAACTTTCTTTTGTTCTTTAGTAATCCACACAGCACATGCTGGACATACCATGTATAGAACATCTAGACTCAGTTAAATTTCCTCACCCCCACACACACACCACCACCAAGATATAGCAAACCCCTGGGGTACTTTCACCTCTTTCTCCCTGATAAGGAGACACTTGCAGATGGCTGCTGTGGTACTGTCATTCCCTTTTATCACCCACTTTCAAGGAAATAAAGTTCTTAGCCTCCAGAACCCTTTGGATTCGTATTTGGCCACATGTAAATTACTTTGGGATTTTTGGAGAAAAATCCATAGGAACTTAGTGGACAATGTATGTTCAACGCTCAGATCTCTTGCCTTCAGGGACATCAGATGACCTTAAGAGCCCAATACTTTGAAAGCCATGGTGCCAGTCTTTGACCTGTTACTCCCCCTCCCAACCTTTTGCTGGGGTAGGCAATGGGCAGGCATTTGGTTAAGCGAGTGAGGCTTTGTCTGTGTTTGCAGCTGCTCTCTATCACTTGCATTGCCACCTGGGCTCTGCCTCCTGTCTGATCAATGGCAGTACTGGATTCTCATGAGTGCTAACACTGTTGTTTGATTGTTCCATTGTATATTGCAGTGTGGTAGTGGTGGAACTGGGGTGCACAATGAATGTGGTTCTTTTGGGTCATCCTGCAAGCAGCACTTCCCCCTGCCAATCCGTGCAGGGATTGTCTTCCACAAGGCTATTCCCTGTTGTCTGGAAGGTTGAGGACCTTTAAGCCACATGTCAGAGGTACTAGAGAAAGTTGGGATCCTCAGTTCAGGTGGGACTGAATTTTCGTAAATAGTAATGGAAAGTA
This sequence comes from Tupaia belangeri chinensis, assembly GCF_000334495.1. Classification (NCBI taxonomy): domain Eukaryota; kingdom Metazoa; phylum Chordata; class Mammalia; order Scandentia; family Tupaiidae; genus Tupaia; species Tupaia belangeri. The sequence continues at coordinate 1,359,728 of NW_006159655.1, read as the reverse complement.
AATACATCCTTTCTCAATCTCAGAAATAAAATTTAGTGAATAATCTCTGCCTTTACATAACCTACTTTTCTTTTATTGAAAATCAAATCAGGTTATGTTTGAGAAAGTTCTTGAGACCATATTAAGTGCTAATCAAATGCACAATGTAATATTGGGCATCCTGGAGAACTTTGGCCCAGGAACATAGGCACAACTTAGAATGTTTAAATACTTATCAGTGTCTTATCTGTTTCCTGAAACATCTAGGAATTTCTTTTCCCTCTTAGCATGTTTCTCACATCTGTGTGTAGAAGATTAGACAGAATGGCAGGTTCTTTGAGAAAAGGTGTTTTAGTCTCTGTCTATAAGAGTGACCACTTGTGAAGCTCCTAAGAAGTCCACATTGTAGCATTGAAACAAGGTTCAGTGGAGACTTAATAGATGGCACCGCTTATAACTCCCTGTAATAATTTCATACTTATGGGGCCAGAAAGCATTAAGTAAAAATGATGTTGAAATTGCTAAAAGCAGCACTCTGGTCATTAGAAATATGGAGTTTTTGTCAAGGCTTTTACACATGGTTGCTTTTAGCATTTCTGTCACTTAGACATGTTTTCAAGTGTATAGGTTGTAGTCTCAGACTTGCGTTTTGAATATTGGCTTTCTCTCTTAACAGTGTGGTGACCTTAGATTCTTTGCAATCTTAGTTTACTCATGTAAATGAAAATATTAATACCAAGCTCATGGGTGTTCATGAAGATTATGAGATAATGTACAGGTTAACACAGCAACACATGAGGGACAGTTGTATTATAACAACTGTATTGTGTTAGTAGTGGTACCATTAACTAGCAATACTATGTTGAATAGATGTATGAAAGTAAACTTAAAAAACAGATTTTAATATTTGTAATAGTTTAGTAATATCCATTTTAGTATTAACAGTAATTTATTAACTATGTTTTATAACTACCTTGTATTTCTGTGTGTGTGTGTGTGTGTGTGTGTGTGTGTGTGTTTTAAGAGATTTTTGCTGTAGGGCAGTTACACTCGCCAGAGAGACAGAAAGCGAGAAATCACCTCCTGGAGGAACAGCCACGCCACAGTCCATTCTCCTCTTGAGATTTTGGGCATGCACGTACACACACTGGCATGAGTTTTAAGCTGTCAGGTCTGGTACTCGAACTGTGGTTGGCCATGTGGGAATCTAGCAACCACATGGGAGTCTAGCAACATAACCATCATGCCATCTGCTGGTCCTGGTGTCCTTTTTTTTTTTTTTTTTTTTTTTTAAATTTTGGATAATTTTTGTAGTAGACCAATGTGATTTTGAATTTATTTACTGATGTATTCCATTTCTGAATCCCTGTTGCATATCATGATAATTCACTGAAGTTTCTTTTTCTTTCTTTCTTTGTTTTAGTTTGCTGTAGGGTGTGTGCACTAGCTGGAGCAGGAAAGTAAGACAGCACCCCCTAGGGGGGATGACCACACCGCATTCCCTTCTCCCCCATTTTCTTGGGCTTTTGGGCAGGCAAGCACACAAATCAAGTATGTTTTTCAAGCCACAGATCCAGTTGACTGTGTAGGATCAGGCCGCCTTAACAACTATGTCACCTGGCTGACCCCTCACTTTAGTTTCTTTGATGTTCAGGAAAAGATGCTAAGCATACCTTTAAACTTTTGGTGAATAATTGAATCCTGAAAGCTTCCCCCTTATTCTAGATACTAGTGTATGTCCATTTCTACTTTAAAATATTTGATAAGAAAAATCTGATAGTGGGCATTATTGAATTTCATACATGGACTTTGTGACCTATTGAATTTTATGTGTGAAGGGCAGTTTGGCCTCTAATAAAATAAATTGCTTATTGTCCACTGATTTCTTTTTTTCAATTTTTAGTTTAGTGTTCATTAAGTACCACTCTTTCTAGAGAGCTTCCAACATTTAATCCAGACCATGGGACAGGTTCTTAGGTCTAAATAGTACACTATATATTGTATACACTGTGTATCAGTCAGGCTATATTGAAGCCTTTGTGTCTAGTTTAGGATATCCCCATAAAAGCAAGACAATTGTTTTTTATACTAGGGGAAAAAAATCTAGCCATTTCAGATATTTTAAGGAATGAGAATGCTTAGTTCTAGACTAGATGAGACCTAGTCGTGGTTGTACCATAAATTCTTTGTAAAGTAATGTCATTTAGAAGAAAGTAGTAATATTCAGTGTGACTTCTAGTGGACCTAGCAATAGTTGTTTGATACTAGAGTGAACTTATTGGTCAGGTTGTGAGCTTCTTGCCAGGTAACTGAAAGTATCTCTAAATTAAAAAGCAATGGCTGACTACGATTTGAGTCCTGGAACTGTCGGCTTGCTTTCTCACTTTCCCTCTCTCTCTGTGTGTGTCTCCGGTGAGAGCACATGACCTATAACAAATTAAAAAGAAAATAATAATAATTTTTTTTTTTAAGAAAAGATGTTTTAGCTCAGAATTTTGTAGCACCATAAATGGTATTTGGGTTACACAAATCAACAGACATTTATTTCTCATAGCTCTGGAGACTACGAAGTTCCAGATCAAGCTGTGATATATTTGTTGTATGAATAGGGTCCTCCCCAAGGCTTGTAGACATGTATCCTCACATAGCTGAGAGAGAGAAAGCATGCTCTTGTCTTTTTCTCTCCTTTGAAAGACAACAGTCCATCTTTGGGGAAATCTACCCTCATGACCTAAACCTGATATCCTCCCAAAGACTCCATTTCCAAATACCATCACATTGGGAGTTAGGACTTCAACATACGAATTTTGGATTTTAGGGACAACAACGAACATTGAGTTCTTAACAATATGTAACCTTCTAAGTTTCAGTTTCACTAGCTTTAAAAATAGGAATAATACTATCTCTATGGTAGTTCTAAGGTAATACATGATAAGCTTAAGAATTTGGTACATAGTAAGCTCTAAAAAGAGAGTTGCTGCTACTGTGATTATTCTTAATACCACATTTCAGAGATATGCTAGAAGCATTTTTGGTGCCTGTTAGGACTAGGCCGGATGGACTTTTTCAAGAATTATTAAATGCATTTTTATAATTGTACTTATATTGTGAGCCTGAAATAGAGATGCCATTCTGAATATCCTTCAGTTCCCTCATTTCACTCTCCGGGCATCTTCCTATCAGCCTACCTTTCTGATTATGTAGCCTATCCGGGCATCTTCATATCAGCCTTCCTTTCTGATTATGTAGCCTATCCTGTCTTTGCTTTTTCTCAGTTTTTTCCTCTGACTTTGTGGTTGTTTCCTTCTACATCCCTTTCCCTTTGGTCTCTGTCACTCTGTATTCTTGGTTTCATTTTCCCATCTCCCACTTTTTTCATTATTCACTATAATATGTGATAAATGGTTTATAGCATGTGCAGTTTTATTGTTTTATAATTTTTGCTTTACGTCAAAAGTTAGTGTTGAATGTTTCCTCCATGTGTAACCATGGTTTCGTAATCCTGTCACTATTTTCAGAGTTTGATTTTTTGTTAGGCATTGACTATGGCAAGACTGGTATTAGAATCCTGACTTTATTCTTCCTGGGTTTTATTGTGGTTAGTACTGAACTGGCATGTAGGAATTAAGTTTTATGGTGCTAAGTTCTGCTGAAAGAGGAACCTGTTTAACGTATCCTCTCTTGCACAGATGGGCAACTGCCTTTCCTATAGACATAAGTGTGAGAAAGCTGCTGCTTCTAGCTTTGTTGAGGTGACCTTCTAGCAGGATACTGCTCCTCATGGCCAAGGTGTATGCGGTACATGTTAAGGCCCCAGTTTCCCTTCACTTTTGTTTCACCAGCCTTCATAATATGAGTGGAATTGTTGTGTATCTGCTAAGAGAAAACCAGTCATTTGACAGCCTGTATTTTTCTACATTTAGCTACTGCCATTTACACAATGGGTTTTCATGTGTAACAGCACATCCCTTAATCATGGTAATTAAAATCATCTTGAATAGATTTAGTTACACTTAATTATAGAGTTTATGTTCTTTTTTTTTTTGAGAGGTTTTTGCTATAGAGTGCATGTGTTCGCCAGAAAGACAGAAAGCGAGAAATCACTCCCCGGGGGATGGCCACGCTGTAGTCCCTTCTCCATTCTCCTCTCGGGATCTTGGGCACGCACGCACATGCGCCCGGCGTGAGTTTAAGCCACCGGGTCCGGGACTCAAACCGTGTTCAGCTACATGGGAGTCGAGCGACATAGCCATTATGCTAAGTGCTGGTCCCTTCTAGAGTTTATGTTCTTGTCAGCTTGTTATACATTTGTATTTGTAAGACTCATTTTTGTAAATACTTTAAAAGTTATCCTTTTTCCATTTCTTTTAAGACAAAACTCATGTATTTAGTTATGGATTATTTTAATTTCTTGAAACAAAATTCACTTTAACATTGACACTATTAGTCAAGCATTAATGTAAAAATTTACTGTTGTTTAATGTGCATACTATCAAGGGTAGAATCATGTTGTGAACATAGACTACTTAGAGAATATGGAAATTCTCATGTACTTTTCTAGATTGCCAAGAAATACTATGGTGAAAGAGAACGAAAGGATGAACTACTTCAAGTTTGGATGTCATTTCACTTCTGTTTTTGGAGATATTCTTAACATAAAAAAAATTGTAAAACAGGCCCAGCAGTAGTGATACGGGTGGTGGAGTGCTGCTGTAGGATGCTGGAGCTGTATGAGAAGCCCCAGGTTCATACCAGCACACCTGTGATCCTGGCTGGCTGAAAGGAGGGAAGGATCACAACCTGTCAAACCCTTGTTGAGGTTACCTGTTCCCTCCTCCCATCCTCCTCCCACTCCTCCCCCAAGAATGAAACTTTAAGAAAATTGTGGTGTGACTCAGAAGTAAGATACAGGGAACCAGCAGTTAGCGTAATGGCTATGTCGCTGGACTCCCACGTAGTTGACCGCGGTTCGCATCTCCGACCCGGTGGCTTAAATCTCACGCCGGGCGCGTGTGCGTGCGTGCCCAAGATCCCGAGAGAAGAATGGAGGAGAAGGGATTGCGGCGTGACCATACCCCCTGGGGGGTGATTTCTCGCTGTCTGTCTCTATGTCTCTGTCTGTCTGGCGAGTGCACGCTCCCTATAGCGAAAACCTCCAAAAAAAAAAAAAGAAGTAAGATACAAAAAAGTGTGTATTTCCATTTTTTTTTTAATTAGTTGCAGTAGGCCAGCAGGTGGCATAGTGATTAAGGTGCTGGATCCTCTCACATGGCCAACTCTTTGGTTCGAGTCCTGAATCTGGCCAATTGAGAAACACACCAGGTGCACATGTGCCCAGAAATCCTTCGAGGATGAAGGAGAAGGGATTGTGGCATGACCATCCCCCGGCGGGTAATTTCTCACTTTCCTTCTCTCTCTGTCTTCCTTGAGCACATGCACCCTATGGCAAAAATCATTTTAAAAAAATTAGTTGGAGTGTTCTCTCTTAAAACAAAATTCAATAAGATACTCATCTGGTGAACCAGAACCTGAAAAAGATGTTTCAACATAACTAGCCATTAGGGAAATGCAAATTAAAATCACTTTATCTGTTATCATGGCCAAAATAAAAGATACATTATGGTGAGGTGCTGAACACCTGGATCTCTCACATGTTGCTAGTGGGAATGTAAAATGTTGCTGGTGGGAATGTAAAATGGTACAGTAATTCTGGAAAACAGTTTGGCAGCATCCTAAAAAATAGTATGTGTACTTTCTGTGCAACCCAGCAATCATACTCCTAAGCATTTATCCCAGTAAAATGAAAACTTACTTTCACATAAAAACCTGTTTGTGAATACTTATAGTAGCAATTTCATTGGTAATAACCAAAAAGTGGAAACAGCTCAATTGCTCCTCAACAAGTGAAATGATTAAGCAAACCATGGTATATCCATACCATGAATTACAGTTCAACACTAAAAAGAAATGAACAATTGATAGACACAGCAACTTGGATGACTCCAGAAAAATATGCTGAGTGAATAAAAGCAATCTCAGAAGGTTATATACTATATGATTCCTTTTATATAACTCTCTCTTTAAAATGATAAACATACAGAAAAGGAGAATCCCTGGTTGACAGGGATTAAGAAGGGCATTAGAATTGTACCTACTTGTATCCAGTGTGTTTTTTAAACTGCTAGGGCTGGTATTTAAACCACAATTGGCCACCTACAGAGCTGGACCAAGATCTGTTTTTAAAAATAAAAAAGTTAAAAATTCTTCCAGGGTAGAGGCCAGCAGGCGGCATGGTGGTTAAGGTGCTAGACTCCCACATGGCCAACTGCAGTTTGAGTCCTGGACCTCGTGCCTTGCTTTCTCACTTTCGGACCTCGTGCCTTGCTTTCTCACTTTCTTTCTCTCTGGTGAGCACATGTGCCCTTTAGCAAATTTAAAATAACAGATTTTAAATTTGTTATTGTAAAATGTATTATAATATATTTAAATAATGTTTTTAAATATTTTTTTAATTCATGGTTAAAAAAAATTCCAGGGTAAAATTGTAGTAATTTGCATCTGTCATGGTTCATGATGTAGAACTGATGGACCTTGAGCACGTTTATCTGTGTAGAGCAGAACAACTTTATGAGTAGAATCAAGGATTGGTAATCACACTTACTCATCTGGGAAGAGAAGAGTGAATTTCTCTATAGGTAGATGTCATGGAAAGCCCCTTATTTTTCCCAAAGGAATGACATTCTTTCTCCCAGTTTAGCTTTGATCTGAACCTGGTAGAATAGAATGTGCTCTAACTTCATAGCACAGAACTTTGAGCTGAAGGCAGTTCCAAAGCTGGATTTAGAACAACTCTTGGGCTCATAGTGATAAACTGGAGAATAGTGTCAGTCCTGTGATTTTTTTTTTTTTTTTTTAAACTGGAAAAATTAGATAGGACAAGGAAATAAAACCTACTCTAGTTTCAGCTGTCACCCCCTCCTTCTTTGACTTTCTTTGGAGGACACTATTGACCCTGATGGTCCTGATTTGCATAGTAAATTGAGATTAAATAGGATTAAGAACGCTTTTCTGTGAACTCTGTAGAAAGTGCTTATACATTCTAGTGAGTTAGGTTGAGCCATAGAAGGGATTTTCTCTAGATATAATGTTACAAATAGGTTAGACCCAGGCTAACTCACCAGTTAGTTTATTTAATCTACCATATATCTGAACCATATATGGTAATATCCTATTAGTGGTTCAGCACAGAACCAGTTCTCAATTATGTTGTTTCTGTTGGAGCATGAATTTCTCATTTTCCTGGGGGGTGATCTTCCTTCGTTTTTTTCTGCTTGGCCTCTGTGGTCTTAGTTATTAAGTAGCTCCAGTTCTTACAGTGGTAGTGGTTAGGGTTCTTTGATTCTGTGCAGGACCTTAACCTTGTGGGGGTGGGGTTTAGAGGGGGTTGCTAATAGCAGTTGGTACTATTTGTGATGGTGGAAAAGAAAAGGGAACTTTGACATGCTTCAGGACCTGACTGGACCAGCCTCTCAGATACAAAGGACAGTCTGGAATTGTCCATGCATGAAGATATGTAAAATCAGTGGTAGCGTAAGACTGATGGGTTCAAAATTAGAAGTGTTAATAATAACGATATGAAATCAGGTATACCGTGTAAATCAGGTACACAAGAACACTATAGTGTTAGTGCTACTCTTTGTTTGTCATTATCATTAGAGCCACAGATTCAGTGTTAACAGAGCTTCTCATTTTTTTTCTTGTAGTCTCAAACCATGAATTATGTGGGACAGCTGGCTGGACAGGTGATTGTCACCGTGAAGGAACTCTACAAGGGCATTAATCAAGCCACCCTGTCTGGGTGTATCGATGTCATCGTGGTGCAGCAGCAGGATGGCACTTACCAGTGTTCGCCCTTCCACGTACGATTTGGAAAGCTGGGGGTCCTGAGATCCAAAGAGAAAGTGGTGAGTGCATTGTACCACCTGTCCTCAAGGAAGGAACAAGTTAGACTGCATCAGTGAGCAAATCGTCATTGATAGTTTTCTGAGCCTTTAAGAACAGACAAATCCTGAAGGATGTTAAGGACAGTGGTATGAGAAGTCAAATTTTCTGCATAGCATTTTAAGTCATTTCTAAATTCAAAAGCCATATTATAGGAAGTCTTTCCAAGGGAAATAGAAACCGAAAATTATTATAATCCTACATGTTGCAACTCAGAAGAGCAAAACAGAAAAACTAGAGTTATAAATGGGGAAGTTAGGCATATTTAGAAAAAGAAAACTTTATTTTACTTTATACAGCACTTTAAAATATTTAAAGTAATACCTTTATACTAATGTGAATGATAAAGGCTGACATAATCAAGAATACATTTGTTTAAAGGAAATGAATTAATGCTACATTTTATTTGTTTTTTTTTTTTTTTGGAGAGATTTTCGCTATAGGGCGCGTGCGCTCGCCAGACAGACAGAGAGAGACATAGAGACAGAAAGCGAGAAATCACCCCCCAGGGGGGATGGTCACGCCGCAATCCCTTCTCCTCCATTCTCCTCTCGGGATCCTGGGCACGCACGCACACGCGCCCGGCGTGAGTTCTAAGCCACCGGGTCCGGGACACGAACCGCGGTCGACTACGTGGGAGTCCAGCGACATAGCCATTACGCTAACTGCTGGTTCCCCATTTTATTTGTTTTAACAAAGCTGCAAAATTTTACTGTGATATAAATTCTGCTGTAGATACTAGGACTTTCCCCAAATCTAACCGAAATACTCACCTGTAGATTATAGGCTAGTTAACTTAAATACATTTTCCTAGGGAAGATTTATTCAGAAGTTATCTATGTGTGTATCTTTCCTTTTTCCTTCATATGTGAAGCAATTAGAAGGTTTGCTAGTGTATCTGTCAGTCAAGTTAAACTGAGCTAGTAATAAAACTGCACAGGTACATGGTATTTCTAAGTGTATCTTATTTTATTTACTTAAGTAATATAGGGAGGTTTTACCAAGATTTTAGAGCACAGTGAAAGATCGTCACCATTTTCTGGCATAGATCTAAAAGTACGTTAGAGGTGCTGGTCTGTGTTGAAAATATAGCTTTTAGCTGTTCTCACATAGTGGATCTTATTGTATAAATAGAAATTTCTTTCTGTTTAGTTGATCTTATGTTAAGACTGAAATAAAAACAGATTTCATAAAACTAGATTTTTTTCCCCCCAGGAAAAGCATCTCAAGTCTAGGTGTTACAATATCACTTTTCACTGGAGAACCATGTTTCAGAGTGGGAGAGTCTCTATGGTCTAGCTTCTTTCGAAGGTGGCACTCTTTAGAAAGTGAAAGCAATTGCAGTTTACTTAGTGACTTGGAAAGTTACCATTGCAAAACAATATTGTTTAGCTTCTCTGGAATTTTTTCTTTCTTCTGGTAATACAGAAAGTGCTTTTAAACTGTATCTGTTACAGGGGAACTAGCACAAACTGTTTACTACTGAAATTTTCCATTAGTTGTGCAAGGATCTCTTCAAAAAATACTTCTAATGCTGTTTGCTGGGATTTGGGTTTTGATCAGCAGATTGGATCACCCTTTGGTCTCTCAAATGGAACCTGTAGGCAGATATATATATATATATATATATATATATATATATATATATATGTGTGTGTGTGTGTGTGTGTGTGTGTGTGTGTGTATATGTATGTATCTGTACATGATGACTGAGCAGATAAAATTCCTTTTTGTACATTCAGTTTGCTTCTAATTTAGAAAGTAATACAGTTTCTATGTGAAGCTACACAATTGATTGTGTTAAATATCTTGTCAAATTCTTAAATTTTTAATAGTATATCCTTAACACACAAAAAAAGAGAACATTTCTTCTTTCCCATTCCTTCCCTTCATATCCGAGAAATCCAAATGATATGTTTGGGAGGAAGTTTGGTCATTCAGTTTAGTAAAACATAGCTTTCCTGTGACAGTAAAGCAAACCATGTCTGCCTTGGTATATCCTGCCAGTTCACATTAACTATTTGCCTTATTTTAAGTTAGTTTGGGTAGGAAAATCTATTTATTTATTTAAAACTAAGATCCAAAATTTTCAAATATGGTATCACTTACAAAGTAGATTTGAAATCATAACCATTTGAAGAACACTGTTTAGAGAAAAGTAATATAATGATTTTTCTACTGCCATCCTATGTTCTTGGTTAATAGAGAATACCAATATTCCTAGTATATTTCATAACTGAGAACTTTAATTTCAGAAGATAAATCTGCATTTGCTATCTTTAAATACTAATTTTGTTGACTACCACAAAACTGATCGCTTAGTTTTTATCAGAGTTAACCCTCTATATATTAGACTGTTTCCAGTCTAATTGAAAAAATCTCCCTCCCAGTTGCTTAAGCAAAACTGGTTTTATAACTGAAACACAGGGGCATTTGATTTATTCAGAGTTGTAATTAGAGTCTCTTAACTAAAATGTTGTCAGAGATTTTTTTCCCCCTTTCTCCACCTTTCAGTTTCGCTTTTGTTTGTGTGGGTTCTGTAAGATACTTAGCTGCCATTACCTTCAGGCTTGACTTCCCATGAACTCAACCCCAGTAGAAAGAACTTCCTACGGAAGTATGGATATTTAGTCTCTATCAAATTTGGATCATACGTATCTTGAGTACTAGTCACTACATCTGAGAATGGAATACTTTGATTGGACTTTCTTGGACAGTAGTTCCACCTACACTCCCCGAAGCTACACTTGAAAAATATGTCCTGAAATGGAAAAATGCTACACTTGAAAAAATGCTCTAAATAGATCCACAAAAGGCATTGGATATAGTCCTATCCACCCACCCACCCCCTCCCCAAAAAAAGAAAATGCCACGTTAGGTCAGAAAGTCTACTACATCCAATATTTTTCAGTTGTATTTCAACATCACAGTCACATATTGAGCAAGATTGAGCCACACTGTAGGAAATATGACTGGAAATGAGTGATTATTTTAGAAACCAGTTTACTAGAATTTAATATGTCAAAATGAGTGTCCGCTTTAAAATAATAACCTTGGGAAGGGTTTAGTCCAAGTTGGTGCTATCATGTTTTAAAAATCTTTTTCCTTCATTGCCTAAGGAGGCCAACCGGACTGGGGACTTGAACCAGGGATGGCATGTGACTTCCAGCTCCATATTTCAGTGTGCTCTTGGCTGTGCCACAGAGGCTGAGTCCTGAGTCTGTTTTTATTAAAGATAAAATGAAATATATATTTCATTTGTATCGTTTAACTTAGTTTAAACAAAGCATATATGTAACAAATCAAATGACTATTTTAATTATTTTCTAGATCCAACATCTGTTGAATAAATTTTTAATTTATTTTAACTGAGAAACCTAAAATGGAAAATGAATTAGGGTTAATATTTGTCCTGTGAAAACTGGTACAGTCATTTCTTTTAAAAAGTAAAAGAGGGGCAAGGTGGTGGTACAGTGGTAAAATGTGACTGACTCTGTGTGAGGCTGACCCACATAGGAAAGTTCCCAGTTCATGTCTGGAAACCTCCCAACTATGTATGGCTTGCATGTGCTGAGTCTGGGGGTGTATTGTAGCTTCAGGACCCTTTTTGGAGTGCTTCCTCCCTTAACATGAAAGAATGAAACCTTTCCAAAAAAAAAAAAAAAAAACAAGTGAAAGGCGAAGTCAGGTAGTAAAGGCACAGTGGTAACAGAGCTGGACCCACGTGGGAAGAGTTCTGTTCCTTCTCCCTGAGCACATTGATCTCAGCTGGGTGATGATGAAAGTGGATTTGGGGGTGGGGGTGGGGATTCCTTTGGAGATACCTCTTTCTCTGTCTCATGGAAGGAATAAGTAAACCTTAAAAAGAAAATGAAAGTGAGTTTTTAATATAAAATAATCATTTCATTAACATTTCTTAGATTACATAGACATTTTTTCACTCATTACTCTATTTGCCATTTTTCCTTTTTTTCCCACAGCATTATTTATTTCTTTAAACACACACACACAGTCTTAAGCTATCATCAATGACCAGAGGTAAACTAGCACTCAATCTCTGATCAGATGGCATCACTAGTCCGCAACTGGGAAAACCCAGCTGATAGTGCAGTTTATTCCCATCATAAGTACCATACAGAACGGAGCATGTTTAGATTATAGACTGTCTTAGGTCTTGTCTTTTGCGTTCTATCTTTATATTTCCTGAACAGTCAAAATCTAGAGTTTAAAAATCTATCCATAGGAATTTTGAAAGTTAGTGTTCATTTTTTTTTAGGGATTTAAAAATGTTTTCAGAGCCTACAGATAAATGACTACAGTGTTTATGCTATTTATTTATTTTTGCTAGAGGGTCTGTGTGCTTGTCAAGAGAGAGGAGAAATAATCCCCTATGGGCATTGGTCATGCTACAACCCCACCTCTCCCTTCTCTCCCTCCTTTGAATATTTCAGGTATATATGCACATGCATCCAGTGTGTTTTTTAAGCCACTGGACCTGGAACTTAAACCATGCAGTTAGCCATGTGGGCTCTGGCCATCTTAGCCACAAGACTGCAGAGCTGACTCAATTAACTATGCTATTTTTTTTAATGATAGGTTAGTATTGACTATTATATATAGACATTCCTCACTTTGAATGCTAATAGTGCAGCCTATGAAAAGTACCAGGTAAGTGAACAGAAAGTGAGTTTAATAATCTATGGGAAAATTACTGGTTTTCTATGACCCTTACAATTTTTTATTAAAACTTCAAAATTATTTTACTATCAGTTATAAATGTGTAGAAAAATGGGGAAAATGTAAAATAATACTTACTTAGTATACTGGGATTAGAAACATTGAAAACTGAAGTGTCTCATTCTTTTGCCTCAGTCCCTCCTCCTCCTCCATTCTCCTCTCAGGATTTTTGAGTGCACATTCACACTTAATCAAGCATTTCAAGCCACCAGGTCCAGGACTCAAACTGCTGTTGGCTATTGTGGGAGTCCAGTGCCTTAACCACTATATCACCTGCTGGTGCCTGTTTTCTTTCTTTTTTTTTCTTAAGGGAGGTTTTGCTATGGAGCTTGTACACTCTCCAGAGAGGCAGAAAGCAAGAAAATACCCCCCAGGGGAGATGGCTACTCCACAGTCCTTGCTCCATTCTCCTCTTGGGATTTTGGGTATATACATACATCCGTCCAATGTGAAGTTCAAGGCAGCAGGTCCAGGACTTGAACCACAGTTGACCTGTGGTTACAGCCACTGACACCAGTGTTACAGCCATTACACCATCTGCTGGTCCCTCAGTTGTCTATTTTATTTATTTACATATATATTTATGTATTTATTTATTTATTTAGCATTTATTCACTGAACATCATCACAGCATACAACATGCAGTTTCACATCTAGAATACACTGTATAGTGGCTTAGTCATATATTTTATCATCACAAATAATTTTCCATTTCTTGTTTCATATATATATTTTTTTTCTCCCTCCCCTCCCCCATTTCTTACCCTCTTACCCTCTGCCATATCCCACCCTCCTCCCACTCTATCTCTGGTATCTGCAATTGCTTGCCTTTTTTTTTTTTCTCTCCCACATTTTATTGGTTAACAGAATACCTTAATTGATCTAACTACTTTCAGTAGCAAGTCCAGCTGATATATAAATATCTGTGAACAAATGTTTTACTTTAGACATGAAACTGTCAATAGAATGAATACACTATAAAATAGCACCTAGCTATATAGCTTACTGTGATCATTAAATAGGTATTTTTATATTTTTTTTTTTTTAATTTCCTTAGAGAAGAATAAATCAAAGTCAAAAAATGTTAAGAGAACTTTGCTTAAGACTTAAAGCCAGGAAGCAGGTTAGGATTTTGTTCAAATAGTAGTTACCTAGATCTTTTGACGATTCAAGAACTATAAAATAGCACCTAGCTATATAGCTTACTGTGATCATTAAATAGGTATTTTTATATTTTTTTTTTTTTAATTTCCTTAGAGAAGAATAAATCAAAGTCAAAAAATGTTAAGAGAACTTTGCTTAAGACTTAAAGCCAGGAAGCAGGTTAGGATTTTGTTCAAATAGTAGTTACCTAGATCTTTTGACGATTCAAGAAAAGAAAAAAAAAATCCTTATCTCTGGACTACAAAGCATAGAAAAAGATCAGTATTGTTTTAGTCAAAAGCCATAAAATTCTATTTCATCAGCTTAGTCTTATGTACTTAATCTAACTTCTGTTGTGGTCCAAACTTGCCATTTAAATTCTGAAAGATAATATTCAACTCTTGACTTTTCCCTACGATTAAGCTGGCCCTTTTCTTAGATATTTTTAAACTCATTTCTGTGTGTCTGACTTTAGTTTTCCTCATATAACACTCCTTTCAGAACTTTGAGATCTGGTCTGGTGTCAGTAAATTCCCTTAGGTTTTGTTTATCTGAGAATGTTCTTGTCTTCTCTTCCCATATGAAGGATAATCTTGCTGGTTATAGTATTCTTGGTTGAAATTGTTTTTCACTCAACATTTTAACTGTATTTTCCCATTCTTTCCTTGCTCGCATTGTTTCTGATGAGAGGTCTGCTGTTATCCTGATGGGATATCCTTCGTAGGTAACTTGTCGTTTCTTTCTTGCCAGTCTGAGTACCTTGTCTTTATGGGTTTTGTCAATCTGGCTATAACGTGTCTTGGAGAAGTTCTTGGGTTATTCTATTTGGGGTCCTATGTATTTTTGGGTCTGGATTTTTGAATGCCTGTCTAGGTTTGAAAAGTGTTCTTTCAAGATTCCATAGACTAGATTATTAATACCCTTATTAGTCTCTTCACCTTCTGGGATACCAATTATCCGGATGTTTGGACGTTTGATGGTATCTAGTATTTCTCAAATATTATCCTCATTTTTTGGACTATTTTCTCTGTTTTTGTAGTGGATTTTTATAGGCCAGCGATTCTGTTTTCTACATCTGAGATTTGATCTTCTGTATGATCTAGTCTGCTTTTAATACTTTAAAGAGAGGTTTTGATTTCCTATATTACAACTTTCATCTCTTTATAGTTCCGTTTGATTCTTTTTTTATGGTGTGTATTTCCTCTTTCAGATTGTGCAAGAACTTCCTCACCTCCTGGAACTCCTCAGTTCTATTCTCCTGCCTCTTCTGGAGTTCATTGTCTCTCTTCTCTTGCATCTCTCTTAACTTTATCACTATGAATATTCTAAATTCCTTATCAGACATTTCCATGATTTCCATTGAACTGTCTATGGATGAAGAGGATGTTATTCTTTTCTTTGGGATGAGAGGTATTTTCTTGCTTTCCCATATTTCTTGTGACTCTGCAGTGATTTCTAGTCATCTGATGGATGGTGCATTTCTTCCTAATTCTTGAAGTTTAATCTGAGCGTTCAGGAGCATGCAGGAGGAGGTGATATGCAATCTCTTTTCCAATCTGTTTTTGTCCCTTTGTGCAGTGGGTATTTAGGAATATTGAGTGGGTATTTAGGAATATGTTAACCCTAATGGTATTTCGATGTTTGGCAGTGGTTCTCTTAGATCTGCCTAGATACTCAGTGAATGGAGATTGAGCAGCAAAGTGATGAGGTCAAAGAAAAAAGACTAAGAAAACAGAGAGAAAAAAAAGAGAGAGAAAGAAGAAAAAAATGAAAGAAACAACAACCAAAACAATTTATTTTTTTTAAAATGGCGTAAAAAATTAAAACTGCCTAGCACGCTTACGTGCCACACAAAATCACTAGTTCTTGGCAGCAATGGAGGAGTCTTCTTCTGAAGGCCTGCTGCTTGCCTAACCTAGAGGAGAGGGGGAAAGGGTATTATTAGCAAGATAAAGAAGTATCTGAAAGCCAAGAGAATACTTTACCTTAAAAATTTTAAAAAGGAAAAATTACAAAAAAAATGAGAAGACAGAAAGAGACAGAAGGATAGAGGGACACCCTACCACTCAAGACTGGGGGCTGGAGACTGAATTAATAATCAGTAGAAAATCTTCATTTTTCTTTTTCCCTGAAATCAGTAGTTCTCGGCAGCAGTGAAGGAGCCTTCTTCTGAAGGCCTGCCCTTTGCCTTTCTATTAGAGACTGGGGCTGGAGGTTCAATTACCAGTAAAAAATCTTCATTTCTCTTATTCCCTCCAGTTGTCCATTTTTATAATGTCCTGTTAGTTAATAATTGGGAGATGAAAAGGCCACGTATGCTTTGCTGTCTGTGCCTGAACGGAATAACTGATATGCAGTGATCAATAACAAACCTGGAAAGGTTTTGTGATTGGTGTCTCATCATGACATCATCTCTTCATTATGTGGTGATCTGTGGACAGAAGAGCTGGCAGTGAAGTTGCATTTCTACCATTTTACATCATTGGGAAGCTAAACAATTAAAATTACTTAATCACTGTGAAAATAGTGAAAACATTTTTATGCACCTCTTGGTTTTCTATCCCTCTCCCACATAGGTTCATTTATTTGTAGAACTATAGGATGCGGAACTTGATGCAGTGTTTCTCTGGGGCTGTAGCTCTGGGAACTTCAGTACTAAGTTTGGCTTGAGAACTCAGAATTTAGGCTAAATTTAGCTTGAATGAAAGACTTTGAATGCTGAATCACGCTTCCTTTCTCCCCTTAGATTGATATAGAAATCAATGGCAATGCAGTGGATCTTCACATGAAATTGGGTGATAATGGGGAAGCTTTCTTTGTGGAAGAGACCGAAGAGGAATATGTAAGTTTTCAAGGGTCACATCTACTTCACACGTTGTGTTCAGGCTTCTGATACATGTATCAAAATGAAATGTTCAGCAGTTTTCATGGTTGGTTGTACAAATGATTGTTGCTGATTAGACAGGCTTTCTGTTTCAGTTTGAAAAACGAAGCTGTCAGAAAGGAGGGATGTGAAACTTCTCCACAGCAAATTTCAGAATACAGAGAACATACAGAAAAGCCTTTGTACTTGTTCTTTTTGTACAAGGACAGTTCTTTTTAACTTTAATTTAATGTCCATTACAGTTTACACCTTGGCTTGAATTCATTATTTCCACCTAAGTAATTAAGGCATATCTTCTTTCTGGCTATGTGTTTGTACACATGTGACCTTTAAACTTAGAAAACATGTTTACCATTTTCGCCAGGGAAGTCACTTGCCTAGCTTTGAATAGTCATGTTAATTAATTTAT
>NW_006159655.1:1312453-1342544 GCF_000334495.1 Tupaia belangeri chinensis | reverse complement strand
GGAAGAGATTTAAATTAACTGGCCAATGTCCTTTTATAAATGATTACCTGTTCAGCTTCTTTCTGCAGAGAGCACAATTTATTCATCCTCCCCTTCCAAGGCACACACTACTGTGCATTCACTGATTTGACTGGGGTAAACTGTTAATGGGTTTAATGTCAGTCTTTAAAATAATTTTCAGAAGGCATCATTTATCTTTCTGTATAAAAAGTAGAATCTCATGTAGCAAAGATGGTAAGCATTGATTATTATGAGGACAGCTACTTTTTTTATTTTGAAGATGACCTGCTAGTTTGGTGTTATAGATTCATAGAGAAAAACATCACCTTAAAAATGGTAAAATGAGATTATGTTTATTTTTTTTGTTTGTTTAGAGAGAAATCAACAACTTAGGTATCAGTGTGATTTCTGAAGGGGAGCCTTACTAGATCAGTGGTTTTTTCTGTTTGTTTTTGTATTACCTTGTTTGTGTTTACCCAGCCTCAGCACAATTTTGCCTCAGTAGAGACAGAGGCAAAAAGTAGAATGGAAAAATAAAGCAGTCGTCATAAGAATAAAAGATTGTTGGTATATTTCTTAAAACCATGTATAATTCATAACACTGAGTGGGCTTTGTCAACAGACATAGTAAGTGAGAGGACTAGATTACTGACAAGTTTGTTATCTAGTTCCCATAGTTTCTTTTTACCATTCCATTAAAAACAGTCAACTTGGAGAATGTCAACTTTTCAGGTTTTTCCCTCTGTTTCACACATGACCACATTTTCTCTAGTATAGTGTGCTTCTTTTTAAAATAAATTTATTAATTGGGACCAGCTGGTGGTGTAGTGGTTAAGGCAGCTGGAGCTTTCATAGATGTGTGTCTCAAGAAAACAGGTTCGAATCCGGGACCTGATTTCTTGAGAGAGACACCTGGCGCATGTGTGGGCATGCCCAAAATCTTGAAAGGAAAAATGGAAAAGGGATTGTAGCGTGGCCACCCTCCCTGGAGGGTGCTTTCTTGCTTGCCCTCTCTCTTTTGATAAGTACACATACCCTATAGTAATGTTTTTTAATTGTTAATTGATCCAACAAACACTGTAGTCACTATGCTATAGACATGAAAAAAACATTCAGTTGCCATGTGTCATGAATCCTCCAGGAGTCCATGATTTAGAAAGGTATAAAAATTACCCAAAATCCATTAGGTAGGTTGCTATTTATTTGATTTTTATTTTTCTCAAATTTTTTGTATTCAGTTATATGTCCTCAACATCCCTTTTAAGTCAGTAGTTCTAGAACTAACTATTCTTTAAATAGCTGCATAGCATTCCATAGTATGGATATACCATAATAAAGTTAACCAGTCTTTTATTCTCTTACTGATAGACATCCTGGTTATTTCTGTTCCTCCCTACTCTCAAACAAACATTACTATAATAGACCTAGGAAACACCACTGGAAATAAGACAGCTTTCAAGAAATAAAAGTAAACAAAGGCTCGGATGCATTAAAAATCCTACAGTCAGAGAGCACAGCCTCTCACCTGGGTGCTTTGAGGAATTCAGAATATATTATCACCACAGTTTCTCTGTGTGTTGGTGAACACAGATTTTGCCTAGGTAGACAGAAATTTGACAGTAGGGTAATATGTTCACCAAAGCCAAATTCAAAAACATTCACCCATACATTTTCTGGACCATTTGCTAAAAACTTGACTATTCTAAATTATCTGAGGTTAATTTATTACCTTCTTTCCATTTCTCTCATTGATACAAAGGAATGAAACAAATGGCTAAAAATTTATAGAACACCAGACTTGATCATTTATTCATTATTAAATGAGGAGTTTAATTGCTTCTAAATATTGGGCCTTATTTCCTTTTGAATTTCTAAAAGGATTTGTTAAATACTTTATGAATTAAAAATTCACTAATGTCATCATTTTTAACAGGATGTAGCCTTTCTCTGCCCTCAATTAATTTGGCAAAATATAAGCAGCAGCCACTCTGATTTCATCTTAGTTGCTCATATCACTTACTGGTCCTGCTCCTTTTTGTCAGATGCAGTATCCTTAATCTCTACTTTCTGTATTTGTCTTTAATTATTCTTCGTAAGTTCTTAACTGGTTCTTTTATGATGCTCCCTCAGAAGGGTGCTGCTTTGAAATCTTTGCAAAGAATTTAATTGGCTCTGCTTTAATTATAGCTTTTGTGTGCTCCATGATATTTAGCAAATCAGCTCCTCTAAATATACTTGGTTACATGTACCAAAATGAACCACCACTTAGCTGTGTCTAACAGGATGAAGATCTACTCAGAGTGGCGCAGTCAGTGCCTTATATCACTGTGACTTTCTTACCTTTAGGGAATATATTCTGTCTCACACTGTGAACATTTTTATACTCAGAAGAATTAATCATTATTTCCCTTTACTGTACAGTTTATTGTGAATGACTTGTTTCCTCCATGTTTTCTTTAAGGAAAAA
The DNA here is from genome assembly GCF_000334495.1 of Tupaia belangeri chinensis. Taxonomy (NCBI): domain Eukaryota; kingdom Metazoa; phylum Chordata; class Mammalia; order Scandentia; family Tupaiidae; genus Tupaia; species Tupaia belangeri. The sequence goes on along the minus strand of NW_006159655.1, from coordinate 1,340,077 downwards.
CTTCCTGCATATCTTGCCACCTCACCGATTCCTACTGAAGATCAGTTCTTTAAAGATATTGACACCCCTTTGATGAAATCAGGTGGAGATGGAAGACCATGTCAGACTTCAGACATCTCACACATCTTGGAAACAGAAACGGTTTTCACTCCAAGTTCTGTGAAAAAGAAAAAAAGGAGGAGAAAGAAATGCAAACAGGATAGTAAGAAGGAAGAGCAAGCTGCTTCTCCTGCTACAGAAGACAAATGTGATGTGGGTGTGAGTTCTGATGATGAGAAGAGCGCCCAGGCAGCAAGGTATAGTCCTTAGCCTGGAAGGTCTTGTACAGGTAGTGGGCAATCCAGTCAGGTGTAGGTAGGCCTCAGGTTAAGCCGGAAGCTGCCTTTTCTTTTGTGGAGATGAGTATGAATTTTGGACTTGTTTTTTCCCCTTGGCACTCAGTTGTGGGATGCAGGTGGGACAGCATTTTCTTCCCTTTTTCTTTCCTGTAGACTTCACAAAATTCGCCACTAGACATCTTGCTGTAGTACTAAAGTGTCATCTGTCATGACTGGTAATGTGTCTCTTTTCATCAGATTTCCAAAATCTAATAAATTAAAGTCAGAAGGAGGAATTGAATTGGTGACTTGCCCCTGGGTGAGCAGGTATAGTTGGACAATAACATAAGTTACAGACTACCCCTACCCAGTAAAGTCGTCTTGTACTTAGTATCTCATGTGTTCCTGAGAAGTTTAGTTTTATTTGAGTTTATAATCAAAATGTCCTAGTAAGTTGAAGAGGAAAAGGGTTTCTGGGGTTTTTTTGTTGTTGTTGTTTAAAGGAATCTTACCAGCTTACTAAAAAAAGCTCAAAATATTGATGATACATGCCAGTTTTCAAGTCAGACTGCTTGTAGTTTAAGTGTAATAGTTGGGAATAGAACATATAATTCAAAATTATATGTTCTTCCACCTGTTCCGCTGATTGACCTGGCACTGGAAAGATCACCTGTGGCTCCGTGAGTGAGTGGTTCTCTTTGTTGGTGACCTTTGGACAAGAAGCTGCTGTGTACAGTGGCTCTACATTTCTAAACCCTGTGTTTGAATGGGGGAGGTGGCTTTATGAGGGAGATGCTGGTCCAATTTTGTGTCTTCACCTCAGCTGCTAAAAATTGAGATCATGCCCTACTTCCAGGGAAAAGTAGGTCTGTTAAAATGGTTTCTATCCAGCCAGCGGATGTGGTGGTTTAGGTGGCTGTATCCTAGATAGCCAACTGCGCTGTTTAACCTGGTGCCTTGAAAAGCATGCCAGGCATGTGTGCATGCGTGCCCAAAATCCTGAGAGGAGAATGGAGGAGAAGGGATTGCATTGTGGCTATACACCAACCCCCCAAGAAGTACTTTCTCACTTTCTCTTTCTCCCTCTCTCCGTCTTCTCCTCCCTCCCTCTCTGGGGAACACACACACCCTATAGCAAAATTTTTAAGTTTTTTTTTTTTTTAATAATAAAAAAGGGAAGTAATTTTTCTCTAGTTATGGAAATGAAGTACATACCAAGAATAAACCCCACTTTGATCTAGTATTTGTTTGTTTTTTCCTTTTTTCTTTTTCTTTTTTTGGGGAGGTTTTTGCTATAGGGCATGTGCGCTCGCCAGAAAGAGAGACAGAAAGCGAGAAATCACTCCCCAGGGGGGATGGCCACGCTGCAGTCCCTTCTCCTCCATTCTCCTCTAGGGATCTTGGGCACGCACGCACATGCGCCCGGCATGAGTTTAAGCCACCAGGTCCAAGACTCGAACTACGGTCGACTACATGGGAGTCCAGTGATACAGGCATTACACTAACTGCTGTTCCCTGTTTTTTTGTTTTGTTTTGTTTTGTTTTGTTTTGTTTTTTAAGAGAGAGATTTTGCTATAGGGTATGTGCGCTTGCCAGAGAGACAGCAACAGAAAGCAAGAAATCATCCCCTAGGGGGATAGCCACTGTCCTCTATCTCCTCTTGGGATCGTGGGCATGCATATATATGTGCCAAGCATGAGTTTAAAGGCACTGAGTCCAGGACTCAAACCACGGTCAACTACATGGGAGTCCAGCGACATAACCATTATGCCTGGTCCCCTGTTTTATTTTTTAAAAATAATTATTTAATTCCATTTGTTATTATTTTTTAATTTGACCAGAGAGAGAGAGGGAAAGGAAGAAAGCAAGCTGGCAAGTCTAGGACTCAAACTGTGATCAGCCATATGGAAGTCCACTGCCTTAACCATCATGCTTCTTGCTGGCTGCCCTGAATATGTGTTTTATTTACCAAACGTCTGTTTTAAATGGTCAAGTGAGTAAGAAACTATTACTAATGTATTATTAGTATATTACAATTATACAATTGACCCTTAACGTGAGTGTGAGCTATGCACTTCCACCTCTACGTGGATTTTTTTTTTTTCCAGTTAATTACTGTCAGTGTATTGGGACCAGCAGTTGGCTTAATGGCTGTGTCACTGAACTCCCATGTAGTTGACTGCAGTTCAAGTCTTGGACCCAGTGGCTTAAACTCATGCCAGGCATGTGTGCATGCGTGCCCAAGATCATAAGAGGAGAATGGAGGAGAAGGGATTGCGGTGTGGCCATCCCCCCTGGGGGGTGATTTCTCACTTTGTCTCTCTGTCTTTCTGGCAAGCACACGTGCCCTGTAGCAAAAACCTCTCAAATAAATAAATAAATACTGTAAATATATTTTGTCTTTCTTAATGAATTTCTGAATAAATATTTTCTGTAGCTTACTATATTGTGAGAATATAGTACATAATACATACAACATTATAAAATAATGTCTAAGGCATCCAGTTAGCAGTAGATTATCAGTAGTTAAGTTTGAGGCAGTCAGGAGTTACACTTGATTTTCAGTTGTGCACAGTGTCAATGTCCCTAACCCCCACCCCATTTTAAAGAGTTGACTGCATTACATTGGTGAGTAACAAAGTATAATTCCTTTCCGGCAGAACTTTAACTTATTTTCTAAAATTGTGAAAGCTGGATGTTCAAATCCTGGAATACAGTCTCAACCTTTGACAGGTTGACTACTTATGTAATTTGTTTATAAGTTTATTGCCCATCTCTTTTATTGCTCATCAGTTCATCAAGCGATAATCTTTCTCACTTTCCTTACACTGAATAGATTAGGCTTTGATTTCCATTCAGAAAGAATGTAGAATTCCCGTTAGTATCAAATAACAAAAGATGGAAACCAATAGTGAAAAAGTACATTCAGTTTTAAAGACCAGTTTCAACTATGCCTATAAAAATTACAAATACAGGGACCAACAGTTGGTGCATGCCCAAAATCCTGAGAGGAGAGTGGAGGAGAAAGGATTATGGCATGGCCATTCTCCCTGGGGGATAATTTCTCGCTTTCTGTCTCTGTCTCTCTCCAATAAGCACACACACCCTATAGCAAAAATCTTTCTTAAATAAAAATTACAAATCCAGAGTAAATCAACAAACTTGGGTAATTCTTTTTTCATTGGTATCAAAATACTAATTGAGAATAATTTAATTGTAAACATTCTTTTTTTTTTCAGAAAGGTTTTTGCTATAGGGCGCGTGTGCTCGTCAGAAAGACAGAGAGAGACAGAAAGCGAGAAATCACCACCCGGGGAAATGGCCACACCACAATCTCGGGATCTTGGGCATGCAGGGACACGCGCCCGTCGTGAGTTTAAGCCACCAGGTCTAGGACTCAAACCACGGTCGACTACATGGGAGTCCAACAACATAGCCATTACTCCAACTGCTGGTCCCTAATTGTAAACATTCTAAACATCACTTTTATGGGCACATTTGCTCCCTGGAGGGAGATAGAGATGGGAGAATCTCCCCCCCCCATGAGGTCTGGTCACACTGAAACCCCTTCTCCATCCTTTTGGGATTTGGGGCTCACCCTCACATGCACTCTGTGTTTTTCAAGGCAATGGGATTCAATCCATGTTTGGCCATGTAAGAGCCTGCTCCCCTTAACTGTGAAGCTGCAGGGCTTGCCCTTAAAATACCACAAACCTGGAAAAGAAACTTTTCCTGTCCTTTTTTCTGCCTGCGTACAGTTCTTAAAAGTAATTTACTCTCCCCTTCCATGTAATCTAGGAGAATATTTCAGATCTTTTGCTTGATTTTAGGAGTATTAAGAACATTGTAAACAAGTGTCTTAAAAATTTTGACTTGGGGGAACCAGCAGTTAGCGTAATGGCTATGTCGCTGGACTCCTAAGTAGTCGACCGCAGTTCATGTCCCAGATCCGGTGGCTTAAAACTCACGCCGGGCGCGTGTGCGTGCGTGCCCAAGATCCCGAGAGGAGAATGGAGAAGGGATTGCGGCTTGACCATTCCCCCTGGCAGGTGATTTCTCGTTTTCGGTCTCTGTCTCTCTGTCTGGCGAGCACACGCGCCCTATAGCGAAAACCTCTCAAAAAAAGGAAAAAAAATTTTTTTGACTTGGGCATACTTCCTGGTCTAAGGGAGCTGGATCCTGCATGACTGACTGCAAGGTTTGAATCCCAACCCTGGTGGTTTAGAAACAGTCTGGGCACTTTTCCACAGTACCCCAAATCCTGATGGGATGGAGAAGTGGAGGAGAGGAATTCTAGTGTGACAGTGCTCTATTAAAGAGCGCTTTCTTCACCTCTCTCTCCCTCTCTGGGGAGCACTCATGCCCTCTGGCAAATTTATGGAAAAATTAATTCTGATGTGGAACAGTAGTCTCTTCATCACTCAGGGCCTTCATTTCTTAACCTATAAAATGAGACAGTTGAACTGCATGGTTTGCAAGTCCCCTTTCAGCTCATTATATAAGTTCTAGAGTAATTTAAGGGAAGATATTAACAGTTTATTAAATAGCACATTCAAGAATCTGAGGAATGAAGAATAGGAAGTCAACTGCTTTTGTAGTTGTGACTAGGGATACATCTTACTCTCCTCACCCCTTACCACTTAAAAAAGAAATTATTTCCGGAGAAGATACATAAAACAGATTTTGTTGTATTTTGATAAATGGCATTCTATTTTAAACTCTGCTTTTCAAGTTCTTTATTAATAATAGACTGAAGATTAATTGAGGCCCTTTGAAAGAGGTAGACAAAACGGGGAAATCATACTTTAAAGCAGATTGCTGTTGCACAGCTAGGAAATACTCAAATTTGGAAATCATCAACTTTAAGCCATACAGGGCTTTGTCTAAACTGTACCTGGTGAATCTCCTTCCCTTCTTATAGATGGGCTTTTGGCTTAAATGTAACACAGGAATCTTTGTACTTCCAGACTATGGAGATGCATGTGTTAAAAACATTGATTGCAAGTCAGCAGGTGGCATAGTGATTAAGGCACTGGATTCCCACATGACCAACTATGTTCAAGTTCTCGACCTGGCAGCTTGAAAATCATGCCAGGCATGTGTGTGTGTGCCTTCCCAAAATCCGAAGAGAAGATTGTGGCATGACCATCTCTCCTGCTGAGGAGTTCTCACTTTCCCTCTTTCTGTCTCTGTCTCTTTCCAGCAAGTGCACACATGCCCTATGGCAAAAACGGTTAAAAAAGAATTGATTGCATGTAGACAAAAAATCATGTGAAATTCAACCACATTAACCACCAGGCACAGGCTGGCCCAGCAGTCCTGTATTTTAACACACATAGGATCATCTCATTTTCTTCACATCGTAATATGTATGTTCTCTTTTTTATCCTCAGGTTATGACATGTGTTCCATTTTAAATTATGCTGCCATGGCCTCTCTCACTGGTCCCCTATTCTCAGGTGTATGTGCTATTTTGAAAGTGCTTAACAGGTTTTAGAGTCCAAGTTTAATAAAGAAAGAGAATGAAAAAATTTCAACATCAGAAACCTTTTCTGTCATTATAATGGGCCTAGACTAATGGGCTCTATTTTTGTCAAGATATACCCAGAATAGGCCATTTCATGTCTTCCTGGGGTCATAAATTTTTTATGGTTCCCAATCTCTCTCTTTCAGTATTTTATGAAATCCTGTTTGTGTTTTGCTGACTTTTTAAACCATTTGTACTGCTTTAAATATTTTCCAAAAATACTTGTAATGTAAAAATTTCTGTTAAAAGAAATTTGAATGGTTTTACATTTTTCTTTTCTCACCACTTTATATGAATATTGATGGGTAAACCTAGTGCTTCCTTTTCAAATTGACGAATATTGGGCCATTTATAAGCATCTGATTTTCCCTTTTCTTTCTTTCTTTTTTTTTTTTTTTTTTTGAGAGGTTTTTGCTATAGGACATGTGCGCTCACCAGGGAGACAGATAGAAAGTGAGAAATCACCCCCTAGGGGGGATGGCCACACCGCAGTCCCTTCGCCTCTATTCTCCTCTCAGGATCTTGGACACACACACTTGGTGTGAGTTTAAGCCACCGGGTCTGGAACTTAAACCTCAGTCGACTACACAGGAGTCCAGTGACATAGCTCTTGAGCCAACTGCTGGTCCCAGATTTTCACTTTCTTAAGAGAAAATAAATGTTTTAATTTTCCTTTATGAAGAAGTAAGATTATTTTTCCCTATATGTCTGCCTTTCTTGTATGCTTTCACCCCTTCAGTGAAGTTAAATGTCCATGTAATCCTCTGGATGGAAGAAAGATTAGTGTTAGGAAAAGAAATTAAAATTAAAAGATGCAACCATATGGAAAGCTATTCACGTCAAAGTTATATGGTAAAGCAGAGTACGTTGAATTAAGATGTAAAAGAAGAAAATAAAAATAATAGACTGGTTTCTATTTCTATTTTTATTTTAACAAACTAAGTGATGTGGATATTCTTTTGTTTGTTTTTAATTTGCCAGAGCACCCCCACATACGGCATAATCATAACCATAACCTCTCTCTCTCTCTCTCCCTCTCCCTCTCCCCCCCGCTTTTAGGATTTTGGGCTTGCAAACACATGTACCCGGCATGTTTCTCAAGCCTCTGGGTCCAGGACTCAAACCATGCAGTCAGCTATGTGGGATCCAGTTGTCTTAACCACCACACCACAGGCTGGACTGATACAGATAATCTTAACTTTAAAACACCGTCTTATTAGAACATTGAATTTCTCTCCCTCCCTCCTTTGGGAGCTTTCTCTCTCCCACTCTTCCTCTCTTTTCTTTTCCTCTCCTTCCCTTCTTTCCAGAAGGCATGTGTGCTTGCCAGAGACAGAGAAACAGAGAAAGAAGTTGAAAGCACGCCCCCCCCTTTTTTTTCGCAAGACCCCCCCCCCCCCCCCCCCGTAGGTTGTGGTCATGCCGCAATCCTCTTTTCCCATTTCTCCATTTTTTCAGCATTTGGAGCCATGTTGGATCTAACTGCTTAAACCACTAGGGTACAGGGCTGGCACCTTACTAGCTTTTTGACTTGAGCAAGTTACTAATCTTCTCTGCATCCTTGATTATCTAATAATTTCTAAATTGGAATATTACTACCTCATATTGTAAGGATCCAATGAAATATTCATAAAGCTCTAGTTTTCTTCTTACAGCCTTTGAATCAGTTATCCCTAAGGGATATTAAAAAATTATTTTAAAAACACATTTATCCTCTGTCCTTCCTTAATTTATTCCATGTTTAAATAGTGATTGTAGTAGTATATGGTTTGTGCCATTGGTGAATCCTGTTTAACCTTGTATTTTCCTCTTAAATGGGTTAGTTGTTCATTATTCTGCCTTCGTTTTTATTGTTTGGGTCATGTGTTGTCCGAGATTTGGGGAAATATTTAAAAACTGACAAATTGTAATTGTTTTTACTTTTGTTTTTTTTCTATTCACAGAGGGTCTTCAAATGCTTCCTTAAAGGAAGAAGAATATAAGGAGCCTTTGCTCTTCCATTCTGGGGATCACTATCCCTTATCTGATGGAGATTGGTCCCCTTTAGAGAAGTAAGTATCCTCAAAATTCTCTCAGTTTGTTAAAGGAAAGAGTAAGGAGAATGTATATTAAATAGATTTTCTGTTATTCAGTACTAATATTTCCCATTTCTCTCATACAGTAGAGGAACTGAATGTTTACTTTTAGCATAAATGTGAACCCTTTCTCTCAATAATTATTTCCTGAAGTTGATTCAAAACATTGATCAGTTGTTGATCTGTATAATCAGCATAGATTTTAAGCATCTAGAATTCTTAAATTTTAATCTTTTAATATCACCTATTGATTGTGAATAATAGAAAGAAAACTTGTCATACTGTTTATTCTGTGATAAGATCAGTCCATATGTGTTAGTTAATTACCTTTTTGTGCATTTCTTCTCCTATAAAATTATTTTCCCTATTGAAGTCTCGTGAGATGTACATGAGATAGTGCATTTAAAGTGTTTGCAGAGAACCTGGCAAGTCCTCAGTAAATACTGTGTGGCATTGTTATTATTTTATTAGAAAACTCAAGTGAAAGAAATAATTGATTGCCTTCAGTAGTCTTTATATCTGCTGGATAAAACTAACATATTCAAACATATATTTATTGTACTCTGTCAAGCTCAGCAAAGCTGAAGGTTTCCAGACTGGAATGTCATCACATTTATTTACCCTTGTTTTTGCAGCACCTATCCCCAGGCAGTGTGTCCTAAGAGTGATTCAGAGCTGGAGGTGAAACCAGCCGAGAGCCTGCTCAGATCAGAATCCCACATGGAATGGACATGGGGCGGGTTCCCAGAGTCCACCAAGGTACTGGGGCTTGCTTTCTGGAGTATGTATGGTTGGACTCAGTCCCTGCTTCCGTAGTAATGAAGCCAGTTCCTGGCTGAGCTTATGTGAATATAAACAATGGGAGTGCCCTCATGTGGTTATAAAAGTAAATTCAGGGTTAACATTTTTTATGAATTTTGCACAGTATGTCTATAACAGAATGAACTCAGTAGTTTTTTTGTGTGTGTGTGTGTGTGTGTGTGTGTGTTTTTGTGGCTAATTTTAGTTGTTAATATAAGAAAATTTTAAATGGAACCTCAAGAAAACTAAAATTTCAACACTGAAATTTTAAATAGGAAATTATTAAAGCTTTTTTTTGCCAACTTATAATGAAAGAAGGAAGAGCTGGAAAGATGTATTTCTTTTTCTTATTTCTTTTTATATTTTTTCCATAGGGTACATGTGCTTACCATAGAGAGAGAGACAATGAAAGGGAAAGTGAGAAATCACCCCATGGGGTGATAGCCACAAAGCAATCCCTTTTCCATTCTCCTCTCAGGATTTTGGACACACACACATGCCTGGTATGTTTTTCAAGTCACTGGATCTGGAACTCAGACCATAGTCGGCCTTCTGGAATCTAGCACCTTAGCCACCACTCACTGACTAGCCCAGTATATTTCTTGTTTTAATGTGTTTTTTTCCTTTATTAAAGATAGAGCATGTGTGTGTACACATGAGAAAGAGGAAGGAAGAGAGGAGTACCCTTCATGGAGTCCAGTCATATATTCATAACATGGTCTCCTTCCTTTAGCCCTTTGGATACTTACCAGTGTGTCTGGTGTGCTTTGGGCTGACCAGGCCAGTGATTTGAACTGTAGTCACTATGGGGGATCTAGCTTTTCTAGAGTAGAGCATTATCACTGTACCACAGAGCCAGCTCCAAAATAATATATTTAATGAGAATTTTAAGATATAAATAAAATGGGATCCAGAAGGTGGCACTGGACTCCCACATGGCCTACCACTGTTCAAGTCCTGCACCTGGCAGCTTGAAAATCACGCCCAGCATGTGTGTGCGTGTGCCCGAAATCACAGGAGGAGAGTAGAAGAGAAGCGATTGTGGCGTGGACATCCCCCTTTGGGGGTGATTTCTAATTTTCCCTCTCACTCTCTCTCTCTGGCAAATGCACATGCCCTGTGGTAAAAATCTTAAAAAAAAAAAGATATAAATAAAATGAGCATGTTTACCAGCCTAAGAAATAGATAATAACAAACAAACCTTTGAAAGTTTTTACTTATTTTTCTTGCTAGTTTTTACAGTGTATTTATTTCTTCCATAAATGAAAGAGAGAAAGCGTGCACACCCCCAGCAGGGACTTGACATGATCCACCCAAGTCTCAGCCAGCCCCAGATCATGGGCAGGCATGTGCCTGCCTTACTCAAGAAGGTCTCCAGACATGAAGTGGGAACCCTCCCCATGTGGGATTATCACTACATTGCTATCTGGCCCCATAAGTAGTTTAATTTTTGAACAATTCAACTTTTTTAGGTCAGCAAAAGAGAGAGATTAGACCATCATCCCAGAACAGCCACAATTACACCTTCGGAAAATACCCATTTTCGGGTCATTCCTAGTGAGGACAACCTCATCAGTGAAGTTGAGAAGGATGTTTCCATTGAAGATACTGTCTGTACCATAGTGAAGCCCAAACCCAGGGCCCTGTGTAAGCAGATGAGTGATGCAACTTCTGCAGAACTACTCGAACCTCCTCTTGAAAGTCCTCAGATTTCATCTATGTTAGATGCAGAGCACTTCTCCAGCCCATCATCATCACAGGCTCCCTCGGATTCTAAACCAGCATCTAAAGTAGACTCACCATCCAAGAAGAAAGGTAACGATTTATCTAATTTGACATCGGGTATTGCGAATTTAGATGGTGAATTACTGTAATATTTCAAATAATATATGACAGGCTATATTTGCCAATCAGAACCTGTCACACTGTATTATGATTCCTTATTTTGAATTTTTTTTTTTAATTGCCAGAGAAAAAGGAGAAAGCACCCTCCAGTGGGGTGTGGTCATACCCTTCTCCATTTCTCCATCCTGTCAGGATTTGGGGCATGCATATACATGCACCCTGTGTGTTATTCAAGCTGCTGTGGTTGGGACTCAAACCATGTGACTGACTGTGTGGGTTGGGTTCCCTTAACTACTGGGCTACAGGACTGGTCTGTATTATAATTACTTTTTAACTTTTGCTTCCTCCTTACGTAATGCATTCCACTGGCACAGGATTCTAGCCTCCTGACTACTGTCTTATAGGTAATGCATCTTAGTAGGCCCTTGAGAAGCATTCATGTAGAAAATAAATTAATGCATTCTAATCAGTAAATTAAACCACTTTATTGACTGAATAAATCAAAGTCAAATGGAATCCTGAACAATTAGAATAGAGAAAATATTTTCACCTGAAACATCTCCTTTTGTTGAGGTCAAATTTAGTTTTGGTTTTTTTTTCCCATTGATGGGGGTAAACATAAATATGCCCTAATTATAATGTATGTTCTCTTCTTTCATTAATTCTTTTCCTCTAAAATAGATAAAGAGAAAATCCAACTCTTGATTCAACAGCTTTATCTCACTTTCAGAATGCAAGTTAAATCATATTCTTACTACTTAAAAATGTCAAGTTATCCATTAATACTGGCTATAGTGACAGCCATTACATACACTCTGTGAACACTGGCCTTGGACCTTACTTTTCAGGCAGCAAAGCTTAACCTAAAATTACCCATTGTCATATACCTGCTTCATTGTTTTCATTCTAATACCAAAGGTTAGATTATTACAGACTGATGTAATCCACTATAGGTATGAACTTCAAGGTCACTCAGAAATAATTTTTATCTAAGTAATTTTATCTAAAATAAAATAAATGTCGGGGTATTTGTAATGACACCTGACCATCTAGCTAGTGGTGGCTTAACTTTGTACCTGGTCTTTCACCAAAGGCCTATAACTCTTTGTTCTACTCTGAAGAGGAAATCAGTTCTTCTAGGGTAAGAACTTTGTTTTAACCTAAGAAATGATAACCTCTATTCTTAGCCCATAGTGAGTGTAGGAGCGGACTAAAGTAAGAATTCTGAGTGGTTTCCACTATTTTGACTTCATTCTTTCTTCTCCAGCTTTTTTTTTTTCCTTCTTTAAATTTTATTCATGATAGTGCATGTGTACACATGAGCGAGAGAGAGCATGTGCATGTGCCACCATTGACAGGGTCTCACCACACCATAATCCCCTTTTCCTAGCCCTTCAGCTTCTCAGAGTCTTGGACACACACGTACACACCCCTGTGGCATGTTTTCAGACTGACCTGGCATCTAAATTCATAGTTGGCCATATGGTTTCTAGCACTGCAGTTCAGTATGTGACTGACTACCACCAGACGGGGCCTCCCCAATGTTTTTTTATTTTCCAGTTTTTTATAAAAAATTTTACACGTATTCGCTTCTCCCATTTCTCCACATCTTTTCACTTACACACATAGTTCTTTATTGTTTTAAACCATTTGAAAACAAATTGTAAGGTTAGGACATTTCACCTTTAAAAACCCCAAGGCACCCTCTGTAACAACATTCCCTGCATAACTGTAGTACCATTGTCATCCTGAAGAGTTTATATTTGCTTATATGAACTGTTAATTTTTTCAGCAGGGTTTCTTTTTCCAAATCAAGATGTCATCAAGATCCACATACTACATTTGATTTTTATGTTTTTTTTTTAATCTTTTTATTTAGAAAAGCACCTCTACCACTGTCACAGTTTCTCTCTTTCACATAGCCACACATCTCTGCCTTCCCCCAAGGTAGTGACCTTTTAAAGTCCAACCATTTGTCTTGTAGCCTCTTTCATGCTCTCCAGTGTTCGATTTGTTTTTCAAGGTGACAGCCCCATGTTTTTATTTTTTTTATTTGTTTATTTATTTATTTTTGGGGGGAGAGGTTTTTGCTATAGGGCACATGCCCTTGCCAGAAAGACAGAGACAAAGAGACAGAAAGCGAGAAATCTCCACCAGGGGAGATGGCCACACCACAATCCCTTCTCCATCCTCCTCTAGGGATCTTGGGCACGCACCCTCACATGTCCGGCGTGAGTTTAAGCTGCCAGGTCTGAGACTCGAACCTCAGTCGACTACATGGGAGTCCAGTGACATAGCCATTATGCCAGCTGCTGGTCCCAACAACCCTATATTTTCTTAACCAAAAGTTAACTGTAGAATAGCACTGTCTAGTAGAAATGTAATATTAGCCACATACATAATTTTAAGTCTTCTTCTGGCCACTTTAATTTTATTTTTAAAAACTATTTATTCTGAGGATTAGGAGAAAGCACTCATAACAGAGGTCTTCATGCCATGATCGACATCCAGTCTCAGCCAGCCCAGATCATGGGCATACATGCACACCCAGCATGCTTAAAACATTCCAGAATGTGAACATAGAACCTTTTCCATGTGGGTCCAGTTGTCTTACCCTTGTGCCATGCCTGGACACTTAAAAAGTGTAAAACAAGTGACATTTATTAATACATTTTATTTTGTCCAATAAATCCAAAATATAATTTCAATATGTAATCAATATAAAGTCGAGATATTTTGCTTTTTTAGAGTAAGTGGTGTGTACACATTTTAACATATTTTCATACTCACTTCAGACTAATGACAGTTTAAGTGCCCAGTAACCACAAGTGGCTGGTGGTCACTGTAGTGGATAGTACATGACTACAGACTTAATTGTATTTGGGTTAAGTACTTCTTTATTTCTTTAATCAAAGATTATTTTTTAGAACATAGTAGTACTTTATATTTTGTCTCATTATGACTGATTATTAGTAATACTGAATGGCGTTATTATGTAAGCTGTTGTCTGCCAGATCTAGGCTCATAAACAATCTTAATCCTTTTAGTTAGAAGGTAATATGTCGGTTGATATTCAGGCATTACGTGGATACACTGTTTCTTGACAACTTACAGGATTTTAGAGTATGGTCTCAGTTTGGACATGCTTATTCTTACCTATAAATACAAAAAAAAAATTGACCATGAAATATAAATTATTTAGGGGTTAGGATTACTTATGTAACAACAAATGAAATAATGAGTAAATCATCATGTGTTTATTGAACACTGAATTTCTCTACCTTTGTCATGGATGCTTGAGAGCCAGCACAAGTGAAAAGGTAAGGTTAGTCCACACATGTAAAAACAAAATCCTGTTTCAATTATGGTCATTCTACTGTTTGCAAACCTTTATTTTATTGCAGAGATGTAAATAGTGACTAAATTCTTACCTCTGATAAGATCTTCTTATAAAAACAGGTGTCCACAAGAGAAGCCAGCACCAAGGACCTGACGATATTTATCTCGATGACTTAAAGGCTCTCGAACCTGAAGTTGCAGCCCTCTACTTCCCTAAAAGGTGTGTGTTTCTTGTGTGTTGAAAGGTGAACAGCTCTAAAATAGTCCAGTTATTTCATCTGACAAAAAGGGGCAAGATCATGATGTTTTTTAGCTAAATCTAGAGATCATTCAGGTTTTTGAAAATTCAGAACTATTAGGTTGTTGGAAAAGCATGACACATTTTTGCATAGAAAAATACATCATGACTTTTCCTACAACTCAATAGTATGTGAACTGTTTTGACTATGGTGATTTCATATTAGTAATTATCTGTTAATGAAGACATTTTTCCATATAATAAGGAGAGAGACTGTAGTTAAACCTCTACCTAAGGCTGTATGACTTCAGATCAGCATTTTTTGCAGTCATTAATGCAAACTCAGCATGCTCAGGAAATTCTTTCATACTTGTTTCATTTATTATATGCTTTAAAAGTAATACGTCTTTATTTGGAACACTTCATAAAAAATGTTGGGACCAGCAGTTAGCATAATGGCTATGTTGCTGGACTCCCGTGTGGTCAACCACAGTTCGAGTCCCAGACCTGGTGGCTTAAATTAACACCGGACATTTGTGTGTGTGTGCCCAACATCCCAAGAAGAGAATGGAGGAGAAGGAATTGTGGCGTGGCCATCCCCCCTGGGGAGTGATTTCTTGCTTTCTGTCTATCTGTCTCTGTCTTTCTGGTGAGTGCACGCACCCTATAGCAAAAACCTCTCACAAAAAAAAAAAAAAAAAAAAAATCTCAGATCCCAGGCCTTTCCTTAGTTGAGGTTGCAGTCTGATGAGGCAGCTTTCCTGTAGGTCTCTGTTGCCGAGTTCCAGGCAGCTTCCACTAGTTGTGTCACAGCTTTCCTTCCTGTCCCTCATGATTTTCCCCTTGGAATAAATCAGATATGATTCACTCGAACTGTCTTCCCAGGTTATTTTCTATTCTTTGGAGGGAATTTCATTATAATACTCTAAGGTTATAAAAATAACTTATTAGTTGTTTTCTGTGGTGTGGTGGTTATTGCATTTGTCTCACAGAAACAAATTTCTTTTCTCCACAGAAAGTATGACTGAAACACAGGCAGAAATAATTAAACGCTTTTAATGAACATTGAACATACTTCTTTTCTATTTGGAATAGAAAAATGGAATTGACATGAAGGTCGCATATTTTTTACACATACTTTTGGGAAAGTCTTAAGACTCCTTTTAAGCTCCTTACCCTAAGTTTGTCTCAAAATATGTACTTTATTTAAAGTAATAGCTGGGTTTTTGTTTTGGTTTGTTTTTTTGCCATGAGGGATCATACACTCGCTAGAGAGAGAGAAACACACAGAGGGAAAGTAAGAAGTCACCCTAGCCACCACCAATCCTTTCTCTTCCATTTCCTCTTTGGGATTTTGGACATGCATATACACACACACAGCATGATTTTCAAGCTGCTGGGTCTGGGACTTGAAACATGGTTGCTCATGTCAGATTCCAGTGCCTTAACTGCCATACCACCTGCTGGTCCCATGAAACTGCCTTTTGTCCCAAGAAATGGCCTTTTTTTTTTTTTTTTTTTTGGCTATAGGATGCTTGTGCTTGCTGGAGAGACAGCAAGAGACAGAAAGCGAGAAATCACCCACCCACTCCCCAGGAAGTTAGCCACACCGCAGTCCCTTCTCTTCCATTCTCCTCTCAGGATCTTGGGCATGCACACACATGCACCCAGCGTGAGTTTTAAGCTGCCAGGTCTGGGACTCAAACCACAATCAACTCCATGAGGGTCCAGCGATAGAACTATTATGCCATCCACTGGTCCCACTTTTTCTTTTTTTCTTTTTTCTTTTTATTACCAATAGCAATGTTAAAATATAAGGTTAGAATGATTACCTTCTTATTTCTGTCTTTACTCATTTATGTTGGTACTCCTTAGTAGATTTCTTAGCTTCCTTTTTAAAAAATGTAGAGAGTGACTAATGTGGCGTGGCTTTATTATCCGCTATTAAAATTGCACTATTTAGTGTCACTTTCCATCCACTAAGTAAGCTGCTTACCTCACCGGCTAATTACTTCTTGAGACATTTCATAAATACTTAAAGATAATGAGACTGTTTAATGCTTATGAGCATTTGTTTTGTTACAATCATTCTCATCTTTATTATCAAGTATCCAGTATTTATAATTATAGCTAAACTTCAATGCAAATCATACACCCTTGTGGCTTTGGCAACATGTTGAGTCAGATGGCATCCTTTGTGTTTTGTTTTTTAGCTAATTGGATAAGCTGTGTGCTGTAACTGTAACTGATAACATCTCACTGGCTCACCACTATAGTTTATTTCTTGCTCATGTCAAAACATTCTGGTGTTCATTTGGAGGCCTTGTACACAGGGATTCAGGAACCACAAGCTCCTTCCATCTTGAAGCCCATCTTCCTCTGGGGCCTCAGAGTCTAACATGTATAGATAACAATCAGGGAAAGGAGAAAGGATGCCCAGTGGAGGGTCATTTGGGAAGGATATGGCAAACCCTTTGGTCACATCAACAGCTCAGTCATATGTTTGGTGACCACAACTAACTGCAAGGGCAGTATGTCCTGATGGAAGAGAACATGGGTACTTGTGAGCACACAGCAGTCTTCTGTTGGTGCTTTACAAGATGTGGCCTTGCCCCTCCACCGCAGCATGACAACAGTTTTTGCTGCCGTATATTGATTGGCAGACACTGGGTTTTTACTATTTCATACAGAACATTCTGTCAGTTGAGTTCATCTCAATTTCGTGGTATGGGTGTGCATCATTATTAAAAAGAGAAAATTTCCAAAAATCTAAATCTTTCATTGGTTTAAATACAGAAGTGCTTTCTGTTTATACTATATCTGTTTTGTGTTGCCATCTATTGCTCAAGTATTAGACTTTTTAAAAGATCATATGACTTCACTAGGTCTCATACATTGACTTTTTTTAATCGAACATTTAAAATGTAGGCTTTTTGAATAGAGTAAGTACATTTAATTGTAAGACCACATCTCAAATATTATGTTAAAATAGCTATTCAGAGGTTATAGACTATTCATCATGACTAAGAAACCTTGATGCTATTAATAGTTACCTTTCTTTGTATTTTTTTAATTTATAAATAGACACAGGGGAGAGGATTGGGAGGGTTAAATTTTTTTTCCTTTATGCATGGTAGAACTCATATGGATACTCATAAGGAGAGAGAGAAAGGAGCACCCTCCTGGGATCCTGTTATGCTGTGGTCTCCTTCTTCAGGTCCTCCAGTCCATTGGATCTCAGGCACTTGCTCACGTGCACGTGCTCATCTCTCAGGCCAGCCTGGCTAGGGATTTGGACTGTGATCACCCTGTGGGATCCAGTTTCCTTTGAGTAGTGCATTACTGCCCTGCAACCCTCCTTGTTTTTTTCTCTCAGGTCTATACTCCATTACAAAAGATGACCCTTAAGTTCACCTCTAAACCCTTGCTTTTGTGCTTAATCATGTAGAAAAATGAAAATACCAAATAACCTCATCTCTCTCTCTCTCTCTTTTTTTTTTTTTTTAAGAGGTTTTTGCATGTGCATGTGCTCACCAGGGAGAAAAAGAGATGGAAACAGGGGGAAAGTAAACAGGGGGAAAGTGAGAAATCACCCCCCCCAGGGGGATGGTCATGCCACAATCCCTTCTCCATTCTCCTTCTGGAATCTTGGGCATGCATGCACACATGCCCAGCACAATTTTCAACCCACCAAGTTTGGGACTTAAAACTGTGGTCAGCCATGTGAGAGTCCAGCAATGTCCAACCACTATGCTGTTGGCCCCCAAATAACCTCACCTTATCATTTTCATCATAGAAATGTAAATAAATGCCAATAAACTCTTTTATTCCTTTGAAATTATAAAGGTCATAGTTGGAATGTTTGCATTGTTGTGAATGACTGGTGATTTTGTGAGGTATATTCACGGTTAATTTCTCAGCACTATTTAGGTTATCTTTAATGCCATTTATAACATGATATTAAACATGACTTTAAAAATGCTATGTCTGATCATTTGTTTGAGGGGGTGGTTGTTTGATCTGAGCCCTCAGAGCCAACTAGTAAGATTAAAGTATAAAACATTGCAATAAATCAGACCTTTTTCTCCCAATCCCCTGCCCACAGTGAATCTGACCCTGGCTCGAGACAGTGGCCTGAGTCTGACACACTCTCTGGCTCCCAGTCACCCCAGTCTGTGGGAAGTGCAGCTGCTGATAGTGGCACTGAGTGCCTCTCCGATTCTGCCATGGACTTGCCTGATGTCACCCTGTCCCTTTGTGGGGGCCTCAGTGAAAACGGAGAAATTTCTAAAGGTATGTCCGGTAGTCTTGCCCTGTCTTCACTTCAAAAACCATCTTGGTCAGTGCTTGATTAGAAACCTGCCATTTAGCCAAGTCAGAAAGACAGAGTTTAGTTTTTGTTTTCTTAAGTGATCTTGTGCAGATAACAGGCATCTTCCTACAATGCCAGGCCATAGGCTTCTTTGAGGTGGCTCCTATGGTGTGGCTTTAGTGAGAGAATGCACCTTAAAGGCTCTAATATCAAGTAAAAAGGTTAAGAGTTCTCACTGTTTGCTGAGTAGTCAGGTTAGGTCACATTGCATTGGTTTTCTCAACCATAAAGTTACTGAAATATTCAGGGGCCTGAGGCCCAACTGCCCTCTTGGAAAGCACTGAGCTCTAAAGTTAGAGAAAATCAATTGCCTACTTAGTAAATAGTCTTTCTGGCAAAAAAAAAAGGATTACTTTCTATCTTGGGCTGGAGAGTTGGCCCACAAGAGTCAAGCTTGCTCCTATGGAAGGAGCCTGGTCACTTTGAGGTGGCTCCTATGGTGTGGCTTTAGTGAGAGAATGCACCTTAAAGGCTCTAATATCAAGTAAAAAGGTTAAGAGTTCTCACTGTTTGCTGAGTAGTCAGGTTAGGTCACATTGCATTGGTTTTCTCAACCATAAAGTTACTGAAATATTCAGGGGCCTGAGGCCCAGCTGCCCTCTTGGAAAGCACTGAGCTCTAAAGTTAGAGAAAATCAATTGCCTACTTAGTAAATAGTCTTTCTGGCAAAAAAAAAAAAAAAAAGGATTACTTTCTATCTTGGGCTGGAGAGTTGGCCCACAAGAGTCAAGCTTGCTCCTATGGAAGGAGCCTGGTCAGTTAGGACAGCTCTCACTGAGTTCGGGCACTGTATTGTGCATCTGTCCTGAAGTCCTCTGGCTTTTCGCCTTTATCTTCTTTTTAAAATTAGAATCTTCTTAATATTGTCTTAGTTTAGTTGGTGACCCTTGATTTTCCTCTAAGGAAAGATTTTCTGTGACTAGCATAATCTTGTCAGCATCAAAGGCAGTGAAGGTAGGATGTGGTAGACTGAGTGGTCAGTGTCTTAAGTTTTTTCATTTTAGGGTTACAAGATGTGATAGTGTATTTTCTCCATCTGCTCACTCTGTTTGTTTTACATTTTATTTTTCTTTAAAAATATAAATATATAAGGGAGATTTTTGCTATAGGATATGTGTGCTTGCCAGAGAGACAGAAAGCAAGAAATCACCCCTGGGGAGATAGCCACACCGCAATCCCTTCTCCATTCTCCTCTCAGGATTTTGGGTGTGCACACATTCATGCCCAGCATGAGCTTTAACACCTGGTCCAGGACTCGAACCATGGTTGACCACATAGGGGTCCAGTGACACAACCATTACACCATCTGCTGGTCCCTGTTTGCTTTGTATTTTGCAAGAAATCAAGAGTGTGTTATGGCCAGTGGTCCCTTCAAGGAACAGAATTAAACAAGCTACGTTAATTTAGTAATCTTTATAAACACCTCAGCTTATAAAAGTTAGAAAAGATAGAAAACAAAATTTATATAAAATACAAAATTTACACTCTTGAATATTGGTAAGTTGGTCTAGTCGAGTTTGTTACTGCATGAGATGGACTGGCAGTAAAAGTGAATACTGTATACATGGCCTGGAGGAATGATCCCAGTGAGAAATGTCTGTAACCTAGATCTGCTAGAGTGCAGACACAAAATTCACCTGAGATCCTTGTTCACCTTGCAACTTGGGGCTCATTTCTTGACAGACCCCAAGCACAGTTCCGGGTGGGATTTTTATTTCTCCAGGCAGTTTTAAGAAAGAAATGTGTTAATATTTTTTCCCATTAATACCCAGAGATTGTGCACACTCACCAGAGAGTGAAGGAGTGGGGAGAATTAAACAACCCCCCCACCGTGGGGAATTTACATGCCGCAGTCCCATTCCTCCGTTTCTCCGTCCTGTCGGGATTTGAGACATGCACACACAGGCACCCAGCATGATTTTTAAGCCACCAGGGCTGGCCAAACTGCATTTGGTAATGTGGGGATCCTATACCTTTAACCACTAGGTTAGGGGACTGACCCAGGTTATTCTGTTCTAATGTAGTTATATACTTCAAGCTGTAAGACCCCCAATTACTCACTTGCCTGCCAATAAAGCTTCTTCCTTTTTTTTTTTTTTTTGTTGGAGAAGTTTTTGCTACAAGGCGCGTGTGCTCGCTAGAAAGACAGAGACAGAGAGACAGAAAGCAGGAAATCACCCCCCAGAGGGGATGGCCACACCGCAATCCCTTCTCCTCCATTCTCCTCTCGGGATCTTGGGAAGGCACGCACACACACGCACCTGGCATGAGTTTAAGCCACCAGGTTTGGAACTCGAACCACAGTCCACTACATGGGAGTCCAGCAACGTAGCCATTATGCCAACTGCTGGTCCTAAGCTTCTTCCTCTTGATGAAAATGTAACTTACAGTTTTCATTATACTGCATGTGTGTGTATTTCTGTCACTTTTTGGATACTCCATAATGGTTTCCTAAAAGTCTTTGGTATGTCCCTTTTTCCTGTTTGTTTGTTTCTGTCTGTCTGTCTTTAACAGGAAGAAAAATGATAGAAGAGAGGGAGAATAGAAAAGTTCCTTGTCCTGAAAAAGAAAGTGTCTGACATTTTGCCTTTGATGGATATTTTTTTTTTTAAGTTTTTTAATAAAAGGACTTACTTTGTTTCAGTCTACAATTCCAATGCAGAGAGCATTGTAATAATCTCTTTTAGGGATTTATGTAATCTCTAACCAAATTTATCATTACTATTTTACATTGCAGAAAAATTCATGGAGCATATCATTACTTATCATGAATTTGCAGAAAACCCTGGACTTATAGACAATCCTAACCTTGTAATACGGATATATAACCGGTAAGTTCTTGTGCTTTGATGAATGAGTGCTCTTGCAGGCTTTTTTTCTTTTCTACTAGTGCTATTTCTAACTATTTTTCTTGTAATAAAATTTTTCATCTTATAAAAATGAACCAATGGTTAATGACTTTAAAGTGAAAGTGAAGTGTATTTTTTTTTGGGAGAGGTTTTTGCTATAGTGCATGTGCGCTCGCCAGACAGAGAGAGACAGAGAGATAGAAAGCGAGAAATCACCCCCCAGGGGAGATGGCCACAC
The DNA here is from genome assembly GCF_000334495.1 of Tupaia belangeri chinensis. Classification (NCBI taxonomy): domain Eukaryota; kingdom Metazoa; phylum Chordata; class Mammalia; order Scandentia; family Tupaiidae; genus Tupaia; species Tupaia belangeri. Next base: position 1,318,476 of record NW_006159655.1, on the reverse strand, counting down.
CGCAATCCCCTCTCCTCCATTCTCCTCTCGGGATCTTGGGCACACACGCACACGCGCCCGGCATGAGTTTGAAGCCACCGGGACCGGGACTCAAACCGCGGTCGACTCTGTGGGAGTCCAGCGACATAGCCATTACGCTAACTGCTGGTCCCGAAGTGAAGTGTATTTTTAAGTGAGGAATTGAAATACTGTTTTATAGATTTTACTACTTAGAGAAATTTAGCATAAAACAAAGATTGGTTATTTGACAAAAAATTTAGCTGATCATCTTTTTATTGAGAAAGAATAAGCAGTTTCATAAGTTATTTCTACTTCTCTCATTCCCTCTCCTTCTGTTCTCTCTTGCTCTTTCTCACCATGTAATGGTTTTACACACTTTTTTTCCTCACAGTTACTATAACTGGGCTTTGGCTGCTCCCATGATCCTTAGCTTACAAGTCTTCCAGAAGAGTCTGCCTAAGGTGAGATGATCCATATCTGTTGCCACCTTCAAAGTATCAATAGCACAGATTACCTATGAAAACTCCTGTGTGCATATTTCTTGGTTTGGGGTTTTTTTTTATTGCCAAATGGTGTACACTCACGAGATAAAAGGGTAGAAAGCACCCCCTAATGGATCAAGTTTGTGCCACAATCTCTTGTTACCTATTTCTCCCTCTTACCAGGATTTCAAGCATGCACACACATGCCCAATGTGTTTTTCGAGCCACCAGGGCTAGGGTTCAAACTGTAGTTGGCCATGTGGGAACCTGCTCCCTTAACCACTAGGTTACAGGACTGACTTCGCCTGTGTGTACATATCAGAGCCTTATTTAATATATAATATAAAAGATCCAAGAACCTTATATGCTCTCTGAAAATATCTCATACCTCAAATGAGCTAGGCTGCCACTTTCTGGCATTTTTTGCTAGATAGTTATACCAGCTTCTGATGGTGTATAAAAGTTGGGGGATATTACTGATTATAAACTAAGTATGAAATGAATGAAGAAAACTTCCTTGCTATGGAAAGCAGTAGCAAGAAAAATGTCATGGCCAACAGAAGCATGGCATTAATGTAATTAGGTTAAACATCTGTTACATAGACCCCGAAGATTTGTTTTTAATCTGTCCACCGAGAAGACATCCTCAGCCTAGTTGGTCATAATTACTCATGACAACCCCCTTTTCCAAAGACAAAGAAATGAGAACTGCCTACCTGTCAGCCCCTAAGGTCCTCCAGAGTCAAATTGCTTGGCCTCACACCACAGAGCCGCCACAAAAGCTAGACACTGGCCATCTTTCAGAGATGTTAAAAACCCTGGAGGAGTTTGGAAGGTGTGGAGAGCATCCTCACATCCTCACAGCCTTACACTTCACAACCAGGCACCATCCTATAGGTTAATGGTAGAAAATAGCCAAAAGCTTTATGACCAATAAATTGATCAGACTAAACTGAGTTGATTATTTCTAGGCCACAGTTGAGTCCTGGGTCAAAGACAAGATGCCAAAGAAATCTGGTCGCTGGTGGTTTTGGCGGAAGAGAGAAAGCATGACAAAACAGGTAACAGACCTAGAGGTAGTTTTTTCCATAGACTTAATAGAAGGGAAACTTTAATTCATTCAAAAAGACCTTTTTGCCAAGCACAAGAAAGTGAGCTATGTATTGTTATTTCATGATAATAATAGTTACCTTTTTGAGCAGTTACCATGTGTAGGTCCTGCATGGGGTCCTTTAATACATTATCTCTAGCCTTTACAAGTGCTCAGCACTAGAGGCTCTTGAATTAGAAAGGAAGCTTGGGCGCAAAGAGGTATGACCTAGCTCAGCAAGGTCACATAGCTGATGAGGGATGGCACTGGGGCTTGACATTGACTCCAGAGCCTGCACTCTCTTCACTTTACTGCATTGCCTTTCAGACCTCAGCAAGAGGTTATTGTCCTCCTGCCAAGTCTAAATAACCAACATCTGCCATAAAACAAATTCATCTGGAAAACTGTACTGAGTAGTAGATCAAATCATTTCTCAGAGCCTTCTGAAAAAAGAGAATTCAGAGAGTTTACCTGTTTTCAAATGAATAAAATTGATGTGCACATCAGCCATCCAGTCCCTTTTCCTGCACATGGTGAGCTGCTGCCAGGAGGAGGAAACGTCAATAACTTATTTCACAGACACCAGGGAGTTTGTCTGCTGGGGACCTAACGAGATTGGGCTTGTTTTATTAAATTTTGTGGCCTGAAATGATGCTCTTTAAAAACTATTCTTTTTTAAGAGAATTTAGCTATAGGGTGCGGGCGCTTACCAGAGAGACAGACAGAAAGAGTGAAACCACCCCCCACAGGGGATGGTCACACTGCAATCCCTTCTCCATTCTCCTCTCAAGATTTCGGGCATGGGACCAGCAGTTGGCGTAATGGCTATGTCGCTGGACTCCCACGTAGTCGACCACGGTTCGAGTCCCGGACCCGGTGGCTTAAACTCACACTGGGCATGTTTGCATGCGTTCCCAAATCCCGAGAGGAGAATGGAGGAGAAGGGATTGCAGCATGGCCATCCCCCCTGGGGGGTGATTTCTTGCTTTCTATATCTCTGTCTTTCTGGTGAGCTTTAGCAAAAACCTTTTAAAAAAAAAAAAAAAAAAGATTGCGGGCATGCTAGCATGTCCAGTGTTATTTAAGCTGCCGGGTCCAGGACTTGAACCATGGTTGACTACGTTGGGAGTCCAGGGATATACCATTACACCATCTGCTGGTCCGTCTTTTAAGATTTTTACTGTTGGCTCCAGAAGGACAGATGTTTTGCATAGCAGCAGATGAGTTCTATCTGAAGTTTCTGTCCTTTGGCTCAAAGTAAAGAAAAATCTGTTTCATTGTTGGGTTCAGAAAGCAATTTTGCTCCTTCTTAAAGATGGCTGCTGATGAATTTTGACTAGTCTGCAGGGAAAAAAATAGCATGCTGCCATTATCATCTTGTCGTTGCAGCTCCCAGAGGCCAAGGAGGGAAAATCTGAGGCACCACCGACAAGTGACCTGCCATCAAGCACAGAGGAGACAGCCAGTGCCAGGTGGGGTCACCCTGTTCTTTCTCTCCACTCACAGCAGTTGGCCTACTCCTGCTTTACCCATTGCTTCTAAGTTGATGGTAGCAGTTTTGTTTAGTTCAGAAATGGCTCTTTCCTGTTGATATGACATCAAGTGTCTTCTTTGTCTCACTCTACTAATAGATAACAGCTGCTTTTCTAAAAAGTACAATGGCTTAGAGCAGTATATATATTCATCCCTGCTTCCTAAATACCTTGCCCCATCACAGAGCCATAGAAAATGTAGGACTTTAGGAAAGGGTGGTAAGGAATGATAAAGGGTATTTCCCCCATACACTTCCTCCCCCTGCTGCTTATTAGATGCCAAAGGGAGACATAAAAATGAATCTGAAGGATTGGTTTGGATGCATTTCAGTTCCTTTGGACATTTGAGTTAGCCATCTCTGAGAAGAGATGTTCATGATAGGCCTCATTCTTTTTCTTTCATCTGTTTACTTTTCCCAATTTAATTTTTCCCTTCTTTTTCATTCCCTAACTCATTAGTGTCTTAAGCCCGAGAGTTTTATTTTCTTGCTCTTTACTTTCTTTTTAAAGAGTGTATAGAATCTTCCCTAGCAACCTTCTAAAATCAATATAAGCAAGTATGCTTCTCTTAATTTGTAACATACATTGTATATCCCGTTTAATAAGAGTAGACCTCATAGCATTCACTGTGTATAGTGTAAAATACCAGGTCATAGAAAGCAACTGCTGGCCAGTTATGAGGGGGACAGGAGATGGCTTTATTAGTTGATGGTAAGAATATTTCAATCGTAAGATGAAACCATGCATATGGAACTGTGGCAGAGGACACAGTCTTTCCCATGCCTTGAAAAGATCCGAGTTGTCTTTATTTTCTTGATTCTAAATGAAAAACTTTCATCAAGTTCCCTGCTGCTCTAACTGGGTTGGGTTTTGTTTTTTTTTGTTTTGTTTTGTTTTGTTTTTTTTCAGAGGTTTTTGCTATAGGGCGCGTGCGCTCGCCTGACAGACAGAGAGAGACAGAGAGACAGAAAGCAGGAAATCACCCCCCAGGGGGGATGGCCACGCCACAATCCCCTCTCCTCCACTCTCCTCTCGGGATCCTGGGCATGCACGCACACGTGCCCGGCATGAGTCCAAGCCACCGGGTCTGGGACTCGAACCACGGTCGACTACGTGGGAGTCCAGCGACACAGCCATTATGCCAACTGCTGGTCCCAAACTGGGTTGGTTTTGAACAGGCCAGCTGAGGGTGACTCGTCGAGTGATGAAGGGTCCCAGGAGCTTGAAGAATCAATCACAGTGGACCCTATCCCCCCAGAGCAGATGAGCCACGGCAGCACAACATCTTACAAGAAATCTCTTCGACTCTCCTCAGACCAGATCGTGAGTCCTTTGTGGTCCATGTGGGATCAGTAGGACTTATTTTAAAGACTGTTGAATTTTGTGTGCTTTCTCTTCAGTCCATCCCATTCCCCAGCCATACACATGCTCCATGGTGTGTGTTCACATGTATGCCCATGTACAGTGGAACACTGTCCCCCCACCTTCAGTGAACCACCCAGAAGCCTGTAGCACAGGTTCCTCCACCCATGCCCCCAGACCTCTAGGCTCTGGCTCTGAGAAAGAACTAAGGAAACATTTTCCTGGTGAATCTATCATACTTAGCTCATCACTGTATTATGTCTTGGGAGCCGCACAATTTCCCCTTTCCTCTTTATTGCCATGCCCTGATTGTGACCAATTTTGAGTACAAAATGGTCTTGCTGGGACTAGCAGGAGGCAGTGGCCAGGGCAGTGATTCCTAGGTAGAGGGGAGGAGCAGAGAGGTTCTGTCCTGTGAGCAGAGAAATTCTTGCATCTTAAGACACTTAGAAGCAGTGACTCAGCCCGTCCCCTGTGACCATGCTCACCCTGGGCTGGCTGGGCTGTGTGCTAACGCCAAAGAAACTGTCCCACCTTGAGGTTGTTTTGGTTCTAAAACACTGGTGGTTGTTCTGTACATATTTAAACTGTCTCAAACTGTATGTTTTCAGGTGATTTCTTTTGTTCTTACACTTTTTATAAAAGGCAAAACTGAAGCTCCATGATGGCCCGAATGATGTTGTATTCAGTATTACTACCCAGTATCAAGGTACCTGCCGCTGTGCAGGCACCATTTACCTGTGGAACTGGAACGACAAGGTCATCATTTCCGACATCGATGGCACAATCACCAAGTAAGCTCAAGCTACTGTGGGTGGCAAGAGAGCTGTGTTCGTGATGTGGGAGATGGGGAGGGTCCTTCTGAGACACCAGCCCTCAGCTGGTCAGTAGTGCTTTTTAAACCATATGCCCTGAGATGGCCCGAGTGTAGTGCTCCAGTCATTTTATGGATGGAGAAGGTGGGTGGAGCTAAATGAGATGGCCCGAGTGTAGTGCTCCAGTCATTTTTATGGATGGAGAAGGTGGCTGGAGCTAAACAAATATAACATCAAAAATAGCCTTTGGAATATTTCAGTTGTTTCTCCTCCAAATTTTAATGCGTGATTGTAAATGATGTCTGAAAATGAACATATGACTCTCGTGTGACTTTATTTGTAGAAGCTTCTCAGTGGAAGTATTTGCAGGGGGCTTCCTCATGTTTGCACGAAGCCAGGATGAGATCTGTTTGTAGTGTGCCCTCTTACCCAGTGTTTATTGGCTGCATTTAATACTCAACTGAATAGAAACACACTTGACTCTCTACGTTTTAATTCTCAATCCTTTTCCATCATCTTAGGTCTGATGCTTTGGGACAGATTCTCCCACAGCTGGGTAAAGATTGGACTCACCAAGGAATAGCAAAGCTCTACCATTCCATCAATGAGTAGGTATCTGTCCCCACATGGCAACTAACTCTAGTGAGATAACATTTTGCTTTTAGAACTATAGAAAAATAGCATAAATTATCAGTCCACATCAATCTTATGTTTATGTCCAACTATTCCTGCCCTTCTTTCT
>NW_006159655.1:1299675-1312422 GCF_000334495.1 Tupaia belangeri chinensis | reverse complement strand
TTTCTGGCTTCTTCCCCTATAGCCTCAAACAGTAGTGACAGCCGTCATTTATAAATCATGGGCTGTACACACCTGGGTTTGCATCACACATTTTACCTACATCGCCCCCATTAGTTCTCCATTAACTGATCTGAAAAATGATAATGTCTGCAACATCAGTTAAGAGTTCCATGATATGGAAGTTATGAATATGTCAGTTAGCCAGGTATAATTCTTCCTTTTTTTTTTTCACCCCCCGAGGGGATGGTCACGCTGCAGTCCCTTCTCCTCCATTCTCCTCTCGGGATCTTGGGCACACACGCACACGCGCCCGGCATGAGTTTTAAGCCACCGGGTCCGGGACGCGAACCACGGTCGACTACGTGGGAGTCCAGCAACACAGCCATTACGCTAACTGCTGGTTCCCAATTCTTCCTTTTCTTAAAGAATGGTTTGCATTCTATAAATTGTCTTTATAAATGAGATCTCTTGTGTATTTTTTTTTATTGCAGATATTTAAAGACAGTCTAAGATTTTTGTGTTATAATCTGATTTTTGTAGACTAGTTGCAAAATATATTATGTCAACAGTTATTAGCATAATATCTAGTCATATGAATCCCCATTTTTTTCACTATTATGTTTTTCCACCAAACAGTAAATCTTTATGATCCTAACCAGTTTCCTGCTAAATTCAAGAATTTTGTTTTCATGGTAAAAAATGAGAAGAGCTTTATTAGGGGCTATTTTTCTTTAGCCAAAACACATGGGCCAAACAGGATGTCTTTTCTTTCAGGAATGGCTACAAGTTTCTGTACTGTTCTGCCCGTGCCATCGGCATGGCCGACATGACCCGGGGCTACCTGCACTGGGTCAATGACAAGGGCACAATCCTGCCCCGAGGCCCTCTGATGCTGTCCCCCAGCAGTTTGTTCTCTGCCTTCCACAGGTATCTCTCCAGTGGGTAGCCTCAGCCGTGCATGTGGGGTCATGGCTCGGGCCTAAATGGGGTGTGTGTGAGGATGGATGTCAGACTTGCAAGGATTTCTGTCTGCCTCAACACTTCCACATAGTTCTTTGGCTCCTTTGTAGCATCTTAACACACAGCTCATCTGGTCTGTGCCAGACGTGATGGAAACAAATCAAATTCTAGGAATTGAATTTTATTCTTCCCAAACCAGTCATCAGACTGACTGGCAAAGGAGAAGAAAGATACCAGTTACAAAGGATTAAAGAAATTGGATGGTTGTGAGCACTGAAATGTTTCCGGGATCATACACTATGGAGAAAATTGCCATTTAAAGGCAGCGATTGTATCTGAATTTTTTTCTTAGGGAAGTGATAGAAAAGAAACCAGAGAAGTTCAAAATCGAGTGTCTAAATGATATCAAGAATCTGTTTGCCCCGTCCAAGCAACCTTTCTATGCTGCCTTTGGAAACCGTCCAAACGTAAGTGTCTCTGGGGCTCTGGATTCTGAAGTAGAGGATATTGAGAGGATTGTACTTCTTAGGGTGTAGCCATGTCATAATTCTCAAGCCAGTTTTATAAGCAAAAGGAAATGTCTGTTCTGCCCATTGGGTTTCCCCCCAATCTGTTCCAAATTTCTGTAGCAATTGGGCAGCACCTATAGGTGCAGATAAGCCCCAGAACTTACATAAAAGATACTTTTTGTTTCCGTGGCTTCACTTGTATTTCCTCAGGTGGCTTTGACTCATTTTCTAAGTGGTTCTAAGATCCAAGTGCTTGGATCTCCCCCAGAGCCACAGTAGGAGTGCCCACCCTTCATTACCACTTCCCCGGCTGGCCTCCTGTCCCCACCCTCAGATCTCAGACATGTGGAAGGTGTAGCTTCTTGGCCTCTTGTTCCAAGGCCCCTGGCTGCTTTTTGACTGCCAAATGTTTCTGCCTGTCTGAGCCCCCTCTGGGTTTGGCACCACTTTTTAATTTGGGTTTGTCCGGAGCTCAGGTTCAGTAGTTAACCTGCACTGTGTTCAGCCCCACGTGTTTTCCGTAGAGCCCTCTGTTTATGTGATGTTCCTGATTCACAAGAAACTAAAGCATTTTCTGATTTCTTCTCCCTCTAATCTCCCTGCTTACTGTTTTCTACAGGATGTCTATGCTTACACACAAGTTGGAGTTCCAGACTGCAGGATCTTTACGGTGAATCCCAAGGGTGAATTAATACAAGAAAGGACCAAAGGAAACAAGTCATCGTAAGTACATGCCCAGTTCTCAGCCTGGTGCCCTGAACCAGGGTGGAGTGGGGATAAATCGATACTTGTTGAAGTTGGACCCAGCTCAAAGGATCAGAGCTTTTTATGCCTCCTCTTTAGGTGTTTTATTCTCCATAACTGTTAGAGGGATCCTTGATTGTCCTAGGCTTTTAAGAAGTCTTCATTCTGGCACAGAACTGAATCCTATCCCTGAACCTGTAGAACCTGAATAGGCAGCTTCACTACCCGCGATCTTGTGCCTTTGATCAATCTGAAGTCACATCTGTCTCTTCTCCCATCCTTTGTCCTAGGTATCACAGGCTGAGCGAGCTCGTAGAACATGTGTTCCCACTTCTTGATAAGGAACAGAATTCCGCCTTCCCATGTCCAGAGTTCAGTTCCTTCTGCTACTGGCGAGACCCAATCCCAGAAGTAGACCTGGACGACCTGGCCTGAGGCAGCACCTCTGGTGGGGGTCTCACTCACTCTCCGAGAAGGGATGGTGACCACCCTTTCTGCAAACCCAAGGACATGGGGCTGCAGCTGGGCAGCAGCTTTCCTGAGCAGGAACAGGGCTCCTGGAGCCAGTACTGTATCCTCCTTTGCCTCTTCAGGCCACTGCTCAGCACCAGAAAGGAGAAATAAGGGGCCAGGCCTGGGGCACACAAGCTTCGCCCATCATGGGTGGGCTGCACACAAGCTTCCTGTCAAATTGTGTGTGCTGGGTGCTCCTTCAATTGCATAATTTGAAAGGAAGAAAAAAAGACGCTAAAAAAGAGTGGACCAAAACATTTACACAAAGTTGTAATTCCCACAGGGCAGTTGAGAGAGTTTCTCTATAACCAGGTCTATCTTCGAGGATCAGGGTCCACTGAACTCCCTCAGGGCCAGCGAGTGATGTTGGCTGAAACTCCCTGTGCACATTTCTCCTTTGGCTTCACACTCCTGCTACGCCGAAAGGGACGGTTACTCCTGTGTGCCAAATTGGGCAGGGTCCCATAGGGCCCGAGCACCACAGCCACTGAGCCCAGCTTCATAGACTTGGGCATCTGGGGGAAAAAAGGCCCTGTAGATTATTATCTCGTCTGTGACCATTCCACAATGAGACAACTTTTTTCTTAGACCTACCCAGGAAAGCAGGTCTTAACAGATACATATTTTAGGTCTGTTATGTCCTGGGAATAGTCCTTTTGTCCATCCCTCTGTTAGGTGGCTTAGGTGGGCCTTGCCTTTGGGTGTCTTGCTTTGGGGTAGGATTTCTAAAATTCTGCGCTTCCAGTTTGTCAGGGAAGCACAGTGAAGTTTGCTTAAAGGCTACTGGCCAGCAGTGTCACTTCGGCATTTGGAATCACAACCTTGTAGTAAATCCCTCAGAAGCCATGTAAGAGAGAGGTCTTGGAGTTCCTCTTAAGCAGACTACCCCTCAGCAGTGTCCCCAGCCCACCAGGGGACTTATGCAGTTAGCACTGCAGAGGCTGCCGTGTGAGAACCCATGGATATACAGGTGCTTGTCTTTTCACTAAACTGTACATGGTGACTCCATTTTCTGACCTGGTTGTAATGAACTAATGCCCAAAGTCTGAGTGGTTGGCACCAGGGCAGGGTTATGTGCTGTGATCCCCTCCACAGCTTCGTAGAGAGGAGGCTCTTGGGACCAGTGGACCAGGTCATAGTCCTCCATTACTGTGAACTCAGGAAGCAGAGGTTCCCAGACAGGGAAGAAGCAACTGATACAGACCAGAGCACCTGGGATGGTTTTATTTCCAACTCCACATGCCCTGCATTCATATCGGGAACCTCTTTTTGTTTTAGTTTGTCTCACCTAAAACAATAATTGCTCTTTAGAGATGGAGAAATAGGGGTGATTATTTTTCAAGATTGGAGAGTTCAAAGTCCCTGATTGATTTCAGCCATTTTTCCTAGTGCTGTTGGATGCAGAGACAATGTTGAAATCTCTTGAACACAATTCTCATTGGCAGAACCTGGAGATATGTGTTCCAGAGAAGGGATGGCTCAAGCTTTCGCTGGTGCAAATCGTCCTTCTCTAACTATGATAATTCACAAAGACTAACTGTTTAATGAGTTTATTTATGTAAAGCAGGTTAGGGGAACTAGGTTATATTGATGTGAAATTCCACGCCGTGAATTAAAACTAGTAGAGCAGCCAGTTATTAGATCTCACAGATGCCATCAGTGGGTCCTCTGGACTGCTTTTGAGCTAGAAACTAGAAAGAGCTTTATGCTTAACCTGAGCTTCATAGACTTTTTTGCATATGTGCGGTATGGAAACCCTAATGTACTCCTCTCATCCTTCTTAGGTTGTCCTTTTAGAGCTTTTGACCAGAAAGTTTGTTTTTCTTGACAGGCTATTCTCTTTGGATACATGGGCCTTCTTAGAGGGCCCAACCTAGGACCTGGATCTCCTGGCCCTGCATGGCGGGAGGCTGGTCCCTTTGCCCCGTGTCCATTAGCACTAGGCTTTGTTGCTTTGTCACTGCAGACCGATCCAGTGGATACATAGGCTAATTAATGTGAGTCTTTTTCCTTGTTTAAAGGAGTCCCTCTTGCTGAAAGTAGATGATGATTGCTATAGTGTTATAAAAATACTATTAAGTTTGTGCTGAAAATCCATTTCCCATTTGGTACAAATGACATTTGTTCTTTCTGTGAAAGAGAGATGCCCTCAAGTGTGTTTGTACACAACCCTTAGGATGGTGAGTTGAAGTAGCGCCTGCACTGTCTTCAGTGACAGGTGACATAGCAGGGAGATCGGGCTCTTCTAAGTCATTCTCAGTTGCTCCATGTGAAAAAGCCCCATTCCCTCTTTCCAGTTCAACCTCATTGTGGTTGTTTAGCCATCCACGTGTGGAAGCTTGTACTGCTGTGGCAGTCATCGTCTGCTCTCCCTCAGGCTGTGGCAGGTGCACGTGTGGCCCTGGAGCATGCAGACTTAGCCCCCATGTTGAGTACTGTGTTTTGCCGTGTTTAAAAACATCTACATAGTTTTCAACTGGAAAAAGAAAAAAACTTACTAGTATGGCGTTTTAAAATGAAAGTTGCTAAAATTCATAGGGAGAACCAAGGAACAAGCTGACTCAATGACCAGACTGCATCCGTCCCCAACAGCCCAATGGCTGGCATACCTGTGCATAGCCTCTTGTAGTTTGCCTCTTGAAGGTGCAGGTAAGACCTTCTGAAGATGAAGCAAAGACAGAAAGATGTAAGCTCGTTCTCTCTCTCTCTTTTTTTTTTTTTTTTTTTTTTTTTTTTGCAAGTTGCTGAAAACACTCATGGGATTTTATCTTTTCAAATGTCATCATACTTACTCTGGAAGCTGCGTGTTCCCATGTTTTAGAGCATGCTGGGTTAATAAGACTGGCTAAAAATCGAGTTTTTCTTTAAAGTAAGTGCTCTTTCCAGGTGAAAACTACTTTTTCTGGTTTAGTTTGAAGGTAGAAAATGGAGGGAAAACTGCTCTTTTAATTTAATATTTACATTCAGCCTATGATTAGGAATTTGATTATTAGACAGCTGTGTCTCTAATAAAGTTTTAAGTTGTCAGAAATTAATTGTAAACATCAGTACAGTACTCTTAGTTATGGTAAAGACAATTGTCTTAAGATGAACGGCTCATATTTTGGTGCAGTGTTTGATGTTCAAAACAAAATGTTACAACAATAAACAAACATAAGCTGAGTGCATTTGGCTCTTTCTTCAGGGGACATTTAAACCATCTTTATACTCTTGCCAGAAATTGATAATTTCCATAAATTAGCATTTTGATCTTTGTTGACACTTAAATTTGCCTATAGAAGGGACTTCTCTTGGGTGCTTATTTTTAGAACCCAACTCCAGAAATGAGGCTACAAGCACAAGAACCAACTTCTTGCTTTGTAGGTTCTGCCAGCAAATTATTCATTCATACATATGTAATTTCTTTGTAGGCTCATTGGCATGCAGGAGGTCATGTTTACCTACTACTCAGAGCTCCCTTGGGTCCTGTTCAGAGCCCCTAGATTTTTGCTATAGGGCACATGTGTTGGACACCCCACCTTTCATTAAACCCTTCCTCAGGGTAGATACAGTTTAGTAGTCCTGACGTTTTCCTCAGATTAGCAGAGTCAAAGTGATCTTGTACCAAAAACCACATCCTACTATTACTTAAATGAGTATCTCATCATCTCAGACTTTTGGTCCCTCCCCACCTGCAGCATGTGCTGAACACACTGAGTCACCAGTCCCTCCCTCAAAGCTTGCTTTTAAGCATGGAAAAAGGATTGCATTTCACACTCTGCCATGACGTGATAGTTCAGTGAGAGCGCTTTGAGGTGTACTTTGAGTATAGAAGGGAAGAGCTCACTTGGAGTTTGATTATGGTTTTTAACCAGAACAGTTTTGAGTGCTTCATAGAGAAGCAGCAGGCATTCTGTCCCTGAGCTTCCCTTTGCCACACCCTGTGCCTCTTCAAGTTCGCGTGTGCCCCTTCCATAGGTAGGATGGTACAAGGAAAATGTGTATTTAGAAAGTGAGTATGGATGTCTACAAAGCCATTTCAAATCTATAGTTTGGACTTGGGCATCTGATCACAAACACTCCTTTCAAGCTGCAAACTGAGAAGTAAGTCTGGAAGATGAAAAGTCATCATGAAGTCAAGATTAATGTGCTTAACCTGGAAATAATTTTTCAAATGTGATTTGTGTTCATTTGCAGTCCTAATAGCAGGTATGGTTTTGTTTTTTGGAGAGAGATTTTTGCTATAGGGCATGTGCACTTGCTGGAGAGAGAGAGACACAGAAAGCAAGAAATCACCCACTGGAGAGATGGCTATGCCACAAACCTCCATTCTCCTCTCATGACTTTGTGCATGCATGCACACACTCAGTGTGTTTCAAGCCACCAGGTCTGTGATTTGAACCACAGCCAGCCATGTGGGAGTCCAGCACCTTAACCACTACACCACCTGCTTTCCCAGATTTTGTTTCTTTTAATCACTTAAATGAGGCCATTTGCCAGTCTTAACATATGGGGAGAAATCTGTCTCTACCTTAAGTGTCCTGACCTTTTTTCTCAGTGACAATGCCTTGATTTCAGTCATCGTAACCTTGTGCCAGTTAAGTCTCAGAGATTGATTTGTTCCTCAGACTGGCAGATACACCACTTCAGTGTGTTGACCTTTATAAGGGGCTGCCTAGAAGGCCCCATAGCCCTTGAGCTCAGCTGACACTTTGTTGCCCATCATTACAAAAAGATGACCATGTCCTTTCTAAAGATGCTGTCTCCTAAATGGGTCAGGACCCAGCTTTCATCCTGTTTTATCCTGAGGCATACAGGATTCTGCTGTAGTTGGACTTGTTCTCTTTTGCCTGTCACGGATACATAGAGCTGAAATTCACACATTTTTAGTAAATGAGTCAAGTTTCACTTGAACTCTAGAGGACCATCTGTGGCATAGAAAAAAGTTATCTACCTTCGGTCTGGTCCCTGCCTTTTCAGCTACTGAGCGTTCGTCCCCTTTGGCACTGCAGTCTTCTAAGGGTCATTTGAGAGAAGCGGGTGAAAGCATGTATATATGCCAACAGGGTTTTCCTGAAAATACTCCTCTGCATTGGGATTTTTTCCATGAGTCATTTCTAGACAGCCAAGCTGCCTTCAGCCAGTTCCCCAGCTGTGGAAACAAGGGGTGAAAATGCCTTTCCTTCCTCTCAGCAAAGATGTCCAAATTCTTGAATAGTAAAACAGCAAACTTTTAGTTCTTGCTCACTAGCTTCTTAGCTGGAGGAGAGGTGGATAGTAAGAACTTGGAAGCATTTATTAGCCACCTTGTAATTTCATTTCCAATAGTCCTTGAACCTCAAAGTATTTTCACAGCACAGGAGCATCTTCTGATGACGCACTGTAGTCCAAAGAAATGGAAGCTCTTGTTCCTATCATCCAAAGCTCTCCCTGAGACTCTGGGGTACTTGCCTTACCTGCTTTTACCGCTTGACCGGCAAAGACCACCTTGAGCGAAGGGGCCTGTGTGCCTGGAGATTTCTGTAGCTGCTGGTGAAGTATAAACGTGTCTGAGCTTCCCCTAAGAACAGCATACTCGCTGTGGGAAGACCCTGGCTGTCTCAGATGACCTCAGCTTTGAGCATGTGATCAGTTTGATGTTGGGCCTCTTGTTGCCTAGGAACCCGGGAGTTGGTAAAGCTAGTGAGCTATGCAGTAAAGCATTGATGACTGGGGCTCATTTGCCTGTGCAACTGCTGATTGGACAGGAATTGCCAGCATCCCCTGAAGGAGCCCCCCTCAGCTGCTGGATCACATGGGAGCCTTTGACCTCTAAGCACATCTGGTTTGTATTTACAAGCCAAAAACAAAACCCAAGTGTACAGCTTGGATGCTGAGGGGTAACAGTTTGAGTTGAGATTCATAGACCCAAGTTTTCTCTGGTTTTGTAATGGTTATTTAAAAAAAAAAAAAGTCAATTACTTGGGACCAGCAGTTTGCATACTGGCTATGTCACTGGACTCCCACGTAGGTGACCACAGTTCAAATCTCAGACTCGGTGGCTTAAAACTCACACCGGGCGCATGTGCATGTGTGCTCAAGATCCCCAAAGGAGAATGGAGGAGAAGGGATTGCGGCATGACCATCCCCCCGGGGGGTGATTTCTCGCTTTCTCTCTGTCTCTCTCTCTCTGGCGAGAGCACGTGCCCTATAGCAAAAACCTTTCCTAAAAAAGGTCAATTACCCCTCTGTGGTTTACTTTTAACCAACAGCTCCCAGTCCATAATGCTCTTGATTTAAACAAAGTAACCTGAAGTGGTTTTACATCTTTATTGACACTCCCTGTCTTTGTACTTAAATCGTACATGTCATTTAAGGAGCCCAACAAGCTTCATACAAACAGGCTCTAGTGCATTTGGGACAAGGCCTGAGTGAACAGAAATGAGGCCCAGACAGAAATGCCATGTGGAGGCATGGCCACTCCAGCACTTCAGTGTTTAAACTTCTCCTGCTGCAGGGTCAGTCGAGACAGAGACAGTTGGTAACAGCGTTGCTCTCCAGCAAAGACCAGCTGCAGGTGACCAGGTCTTAGAAGCCAGCTGCCTCCTCTCAAACCTTTAGTCCAGCAGCAGTTCCTCTATCAGCAGGATGCGATCCGACAGCCAGGCCCCACAAGGAAGCACCACAGATGTCCAGCTGAGGAACCCTCGGAGTGGAGCTGGACGTGGACTGGGAAGATGCAAGGGACGATCCAGCTTACAGGCAAGGGGGGCTGTCTGAATCTTCCAGGTATGCAGTTGGAATGACAAGTCAATGGCCATCTTAACCATGAGTTTAACTCCTGGCTGCCTGCCTGGAAGCTATAACGTGTGAGGTAAGGCCCTTATCTTGGGGGCAGGGGTCAGATGTATACAGGAAACTAGACCAGTGCTCCAGTCATATACAGAAATGGAATATATTAAAGCTTCAGAGTTTTCACAACTTACTTTCCCCTTACCTCTCCCCAGCCGCCCTATAGGTGGGAAGGGACAGGATATAAGAAAACCCCACTAAATGTGGAGTACATTTCATCAAAGTCTGTGTGTGCCAACTTGCCCCCAGTCACCACGATGTTGACTCCATCTCCCACCTTCAAGTGCACAATCAGATGGAATGCCCCGGGGCCCCCACAGGTATGCAAAGCCCCTGGGGGTCGGTGGTACTCCAGGAATTCTCTCTTGTAGCCAGCCGTGTGTAGCTGGGCTACACTGGCATTGGAGACCGACAGGACAGCTTCCACGTAGGCATCTCTCTCCGGGGTGAGGGTGGCTGTGATCAGGTAACGCCCATCGTAGGGAGCCGTGAAGATCCCTGGCAGAAGGAAGGCAGACATTTCTTACCTGATGCCACGACCACCTTTGCATGGTTGAGTCACAAACTAACCTGGACCAGCCAGGGGCTGCCCTGGTTTTCATGTTTAATTCTGGCCATGAGTGGATGCCACACATGTACATGTCTAACGTAGGGAGACTGGCCCTTGAGAGGTGGCCAGCCACTGTCTGTCAGCCTCTCCCTGGCTTGGTGGCAAGCCCTGCTCTTAATTGGTTCTGCCTAAGGAGGCAACTTGGACATACATGGCTGTCGTGCCCAGCTAAGCCAGGAGGCTGATTTTGAGCTGGCCCTGGGGTATTTCCAGTGAGGGGAAATACTCCAAGGCAGGCTTCTGAACAGATATTTCTTCTCCCATTAAATCTGAGGAGAGGGTGGGAGCAGGCCTGGTGGATGCTGACACGGTACCGTGGCTGAGTGGGAACCCTAGAGGGACTGACCACTCTTCACAGCAATCCAAGGGGTTTTCTGTTTCCTAGACCTGCTGCTGTGAGGGAGTTACTAAAACTTGGGGTTTCACAGTTATCTGTTCTCTACTGCATGTTACAAGCAGAAGACAGTATTGCAACGAGGGATGTGTCGGAGGCAAACGGCACAGTGTGAGCTGAGGTAGCCTCCGACCACTGAGCCTCGTGTTCTGGGCCTGGGGAGGTGAAGGAGAGGTGGCCAAGACGCAAATGCTGCACTTTGCAAAGCAGCAGCTGAGGGCTTCAGCGACAAGAGAAGCAAAAGCCCGCGTCAGAAACACAGGAGCAGCCACCTGTGGGATTGGGAAGGACACCAGATGACCACTGACCAGGAGACACTGAAGGAGCTTCTCATTTCCCTGTCCCAGCGTGCTAGGATGACTGCCAGAAACCAAGGAAGAGGGGCACCAGGTGACAGCGCTGGGCAGAAAGGAGCGGGCCAGGGTGCAAGAGGCTGCAACTGGCAGAAGCTTTTTAACCATAAAAAATGCACAACACCCTTCTAATGGCGAGTGCTGAGGACGAGTGTGCCGACCTCATGCCTGGAGAATGTGGCTGCACGCTCACACACCCACACTGCCGGCAGCCTGCCAGCCACAACACTGCAGGGAACCTATGGGGCTGATGCGCAGGTCCCCACACAGGGCCATCTTCCAAGGCGTCCTCCCAACCCCACAGGAGCCAAGGGACCCCGCTGACAATGGGAGAAAACAGCACACCCTTCCCTTCAACCACTCACCGGTGTTGGGGTTGTAGACATCCCCGTCGTTTACCAGCACTTTGTTAAAGAGGACAACACCCCCATCACTGGGGAAGGGCTTCTGGGTGAGCCCAGCAGAAAAAGACACCACAGAAGGCACCGGAACCCCTGGAGCAGAGAGAGCCATGAACATGTTGACACTTTCCCAGTGAGTCTAGCCTCCGGGGATGGGAACTGCTGTCAGAGCCTAAAAAACAGGCCTGGTGTGCCAGGCCCATTCCCCTTCAGCTGGAAGTGGAAGAGCAAGCACTCCGCCCACCCTCCTCCCAGTGTCTCAAGCCAGCAGTCAGGATAGCTGAGGAGTCAGGACAGTCGGACAGGCCTGTGTGAGATTGTGTGCGCATGTGCACGCGTGTTGGGCCAGCAGCAGGCAATGGGTGTGTGCCGAGAATAATCTAGAGAACTGCTCACTCACTGATGAACCAATAAACCGGGGCTCCCAGGAAGCTCATTAAGACCACACAGGGCAGAGGCCCACCCCAGGATTCCCCCGGGAATCTCACTGAGCTGGGACGGTGCCGATGTGAGAGGGCAAATTGCTTGGCTTGGGCCTGACGGACCCCCTTCGGTGAGCACATCTCGGGGGCTTGTGTCCGTGGCAGACAGCAGAGGCCTGTCCTGCAGGTGGGTGGGGAAGGGCTTGGCCCTAGGCTCAACCAGTGCTAATCACAGAAAGGACAGAGCGAGGAGGGCACAGAGTGGGGCTGAGGGAGACAGGTCACCAAGGAGAACTCTTTCCTACCCCCACCCCATCTCACGGCAGGCACACACATACCTGGGGACACAGGAGGTGGCTTGGGGTATCCTGAAAAACAAAATGGGAAATGGAATGTCCACTTTCTGGACAGCAGCTCATTTTGTGAACCCCCTTTCTCCCCTCTGCTCTTCCCAGGCTCGAGTTGAGTCAGTTACTAAAGAGAATGCCTGCCCATCAGCCAGGTGCCCCGGGAGTCAAGAGCACACCTGGCTGTCTCCCGCAGGAACTAACCCCAGGGTCTGGCTGCCCCGGGGTCGGCCTGCTGTGACTCCCACCTGCAGCCCGTGGCCCGCCGGAGCAAGGGTATCTGTTCACATGGCATAGCCCGAGTCACCTCCCTCAGCTGTCCAACAGAACCGCCTGCCTCACAGCGCTGCAGACTGGGAGAGGCAGGCCTGGCTCCATTTCTGGGCCCCACGAAGGCTGGCTCCCTTCCTTGTCTCATGGCCCTACTGTCGCTACCTTGCCATCCTAAGGCGTCATGGGGTGGACAGACACCTCAGAGAACCTAGCTGAGCACTGCAGGAGGCCTCGTCCTCACGGCCCACGGCCTGCTACTGCCCTGTCTTCGGTGCTGAAGGACCCGTGCCTGGGAGGGTGGCCGGGCCGGGAGGTGCAGCTGGTGGTGCAGCAGCCCTCCTGCACAGCCGCCTCGGCTACCGAGTGGGCTCCGGGTACACTGGGGTCCCCCGGGTCCCTCTGCTGTGGTGC
>NW_006159655.1:1299079-1299525 GCF_000334495.1 Tupaia belangeri chinensis | reverse complement strand
GCGCCCCCCCCCCCCCCCCGGCCGCCTCGGCTACCGAGTGGGCTCCGGGTACACTGGGGTCCCCCGGGTCCCTCTGCTGTGATGATTGAGCTGCCCAGGGCACAGGCATCCCCACCCGCCGGCAATCACGCTTCTCAGTATAACGTACTGCCCTGTCCGTGCGCCCACCCTGCCGCCTCCAGCCCTGAGCTCCCTGGAAAGCCTTTATGGACCTAGCCCGGGCCCCAGGGACCCTGCAGCAAGAGCCCCGCTTACCTGGTGCACCTGCGTAGCCTTCAGCACTTGGGACCGGCCCCTGCCGGGTCTGGCCATCCACCCCCTGGGGCAGGCCGCGCCCCGACACGCCCATCCTCCCCGGAGGCCCGGCCTCTCCGGTCTCCATGATGACCCCGGTGGAGCCCGGCAGGAAGGGCAGCCCCGTCCAGCCAGGGCGCGCTGGTGGCGGG
>NW_006159655.1:1284988-1299014 GCF_000334495.1 Tupaia belangeri chinensis | reverse complement strand
GCGCAGGCCTGCTGTGCTTCGGCATGGTGTCTTGGGTCTGCTCTGGCTGAGGCTGCTCGGTGGGGGTGGCTTGCGAGGGCCTTCGGGGCTCTGGCGGGGCCTTCCCGTGGACAGGGGGCGCTTCGGAGGGCTCCTCCGCTGGGCGGCATTGGGAAAGGAGAAGGAAAGAGGGTTACCAACCGCGCCTGCCCCGGGGGGACCTCCAGAGGGCTAGAGTTCCCTGAGAAACTGAGTCATGGTGCATTGCCCCACCGGGATATCCCAGGAGCGGTGTGACAGTTGGGGACAGCCAGCCTCACACCCCCTGCTGCAGCTATGGCCATGCTGCCCTCAGGCCGCCAGGGGAGCTGCAGAGGCCAGTTGGGACCACTGCCCAGGGCGGGTGGACTTTCAGCCTCTCCCATGTGAACATTCTGGGCCCCACCACCAACACTGCCTGGTGTCACTGCATGCTGACATCAGAGATGCATCACCAGGACGTGATGTCACCGACCTCTTCCCGGCTGTGAAACAAACTGGCCTCGGGACTGCCCCTAAGGGACTGCTGTGGAGAACCCAGGGGGCCTTGGGCTGCAGGCGCAGGCCCCAGACCAGAAGGGACACCGGTTCCTCTGCCACACCCTTCAAATCACCAGCAGAGGGGACTTCCAACAAAGGAACCTCCTGATTGACACGGCCCTGCCCGCCCAGGATGGCTGCAGCGACACAGCAGGAAGCCACCGCCCTTTCCTCCTTTGAATGTGTTCCTGGAACGAGCCTTCCAGGAAGCCTTTCCTAACTGCCGCAGGACATCTAAAAATACCAGGCTGGCTGGAGCAGCGGCAAAGCCAAAGGCCACCCACGTCTTCAGTCTGTCTAGTGTCTGCGGTGCCCAAGGTGGCCAAGCTACCAGACTGTGACCTGGCAAAACCAGTGATTGCACTTCTCCCCGTTTTAAACCGCACTAAGGTAGATAGGGCAGACAAAACGCATGCCCCCGCCCACCACAGAGCCACGTTTCCAGACCACTCCAAGAGAAGTGGTTTTTTGAGAGAGATTTTTGCTGTAGGGCATGTGCACTCACCAGAGAGACAGAGACAGAGACAGTGAGAAATCACCACAGAAAGTGAGAAATCACTCCCTCGAGGGGATGGCACGCACACAGGCTTGCGGCATGAGTTTAAGCCGTCTGGTCCAGGACGCAAACTGTATTGCCTTCGTGGGATTTCAGCGACGTAACCATTATGCCATCTGCTGGTCCCCATACAGCCTTACCTAACCAGTGTTCTGTGAAATCATTAAGCCCTGCAGCAAAAGATTTGAATGATATCTTACTCAATTCTCCCAAGGATGGTACAGAGCGAAATCCGTCCTAGATACGGAGTTCATTCATCCTCTACAACTGGATACCATCAGGCCTCCACTGTCTTCAAATCCTTGGTGGTGAAAGGATGGGTTAGATGAGAAAGGCCCGGAGTGGGCACACCAGCCACTGGCAGGCAGGAGTGAAATACACCAGTCTGCAAACGAAGTCCGCACCACAATAGGAGGGCTCACAGCCCCTCTCCCTCGCTCAGCTCCCCTGACGCTTGCTTAGACCTACGGTCGGAGATAGGAAGTGTCTTCTAACTAACCCTATAGTGAAGCCCCCAGTCATGAAGTCCTGTCTAACGGCTCGCTGTTAAAAGTAACCCAAAGTCAAGATCCCCTAAGGTGTGAGAACCAGAGAGAGAAAGGGAAAGTGAGAAAGCAAGCCACCAGGCCTGGGACTCAAACCATGATTGGCCATATGGGAGCCCAGCACCCACAGTTGGCGTCATGGCTATGTCACCACGCCAACTCCTGGAGCCCATCATTTTATCTTCATTGTCACCATCATCAGCTCCATCATTAGTTTTATCATCTTTTTCATCATCATCACCATCATCATCTTCAACCTCACTTTCACTGTCATCAGCCTCCTCTTTCATCATCATGACTATGGTTATCTTCACCACCATCCCCATTCGCATATTCAGCACCATAATTTCCATCATGCTGGTCTTTATCCTTGTTGGATAAAGATGATTTGTCATCGCCAACATCCTCTCCACCATCATCGCTATCATCAACATCAGTATTATTACAACTGTCTGCTGATTAACTTCAGGGTAGGACAAAGGGTATTGATGGTTACTATTTCTGCCTATACTCCAGAGTAACAACTCTGCATCTTCACCTT
Organism: Tupaia belangeri chinensis; assembly: GCF_000334495.1. Lineage (NCBI taxonomy): Eukaryota > Metazoa > Chordata > Mammalia > Scandentia > Tupaiidae > Tupaia > Tupaia belangeri. Next base: position 1,296,814 of record NW_006159655.1, on the reverse strand, counting down.
GGACGTCCATATGGAAAAGCGAAAAGTCATTCTCAGAGATGGCCACGCTGTAATCCCTTCTCCTCCATTCTCCTCTTGGGATTTGGGGCATGCACACACACGTGTCTGGCGTGACTTTCTAGCCACTGGGTCCAAGACTTGAACCGCACAGTCAGCCATGTGGGATCCAGCTCCCTCAACCTCCACACCACCAGTTCGCCCCCACCTGCTCCCTCTAGTGAACCCGGCTAGTCAACAAGCCTGCCTCCCAATATTCCACCCCTTATCCCTAATGGAAATTCTCTCCCTTGTTAAATAGTTTAGAGACAACAGAGCTTAGTGTGTAAGGAGACAGACTTTTGGGTAAAAATACTGGAGTTTGGGGCCAGCAGATGGTATAGCAGTTACGTTGCTAGACTCCCATATGGCCAACCGTGGTTCGAGTCCCAGACGTGGTGGCTTGAAAATCACGCCAGGTACATGTGCATGCATGCCCAAGATTTTGGAGGAAAATGGAGGAAAGGGGATTGTGGTGTGGCCATCCCCCCAGTGGGCGATTTCTCACTTTCCTCTGTCTCTGTCTCTCTCTCTCTTTTCACCAAACGTATATGCCCACACCGTAATCCCTTCTCTTCCATTCTTGTCTTGGGATTTGGGGCACGCATGTACATGTGCACAAGTTTACGCCAATGAATATGGGACTCAAACCGTGGTCAACTACATGGGAATCCAGCAATACAACCATTATGCCATCTGCTGGTCCCTCCACCTTCTCTTGGGCAGTGCATTACCACACACCAGGGAGCCTGCCCAGACAGGCAGTTTTAATACAAAAATAATTGCTCTTAAGCACTCTTTCTTAAAACCTATTGAAGAAGGTATTCCACTAAAACAAACGATTAAACTATGGAGAAAGTGCAAAGGATGAAGAAAAGGGTCTAACACAGGAAAGAGGCGAAGCCTTTCTAGGCTAACAGTGAAGACAGATTCAGGTTAAAACTTTCCCAGAGGTCTGAAGAAACTAGTCCAGATTGGATGAGGAAGAGAGAGAACTCCAGGAGGGAAGTCACCAATTTCAAAAAAATTGATCAGCAAATAATCTGATACTTCCTATGGTGTTAAAAATTGTATTGCAGAGCAACCAGCAGTTAGCGTAATGGCTATGTCGCTGGATTCCCATGTAGTTGACCACGGTTCGCGTCCCGGACCCGGTGGCTTAAAACTCACGCCGGGCGCGTGTGCGTGCGTGCCCAAGATCCCGAGAGGAGAATGGAGGAGAAGGGATTGTGGCGTGACCATCCCCCCCCGGGGGGGGGTGATTTCTCACTTTCTCTCTCTCTGTATCTCTCTGTCTGGCGAGCACACATGCCCTATAGCAAAAACCTCTCCAAAAAATGTCTTGCGGGGCCTGCAGGTGGTGTGGTAGTTAAAGGCACTGGACTCCCATATGGCCAACTGTGGTTCAAGTCCCTGACCTGGCAGCTTGCTTTCTGGCTTTGTCTCTTTCTCTCTCTCTCATACTCTGTCCCTCTCTGGTCAAATTTAAATAAATAAAGAAAGTTAAATAAAGTAATTATTTTTAAAAATTGTATTGCAGGGGCCAGCAGGTGGTGTAGTGATTACATTGCTAGACTCTCATATGACCGATCCCGTTCAAGGACTGAACCCAGTGACTTATAAATCACACCAGTTGAGTGCATGCTCAAGATCCCAGGAGAAGGGAGAAGAGATTATGGCATGGTCCTCCCCCTGGGGAGTAATTTCTCATTTTCCCTCTCACAGTCTCAGTCTCTGTCTCTCTCTCTCTCCAACAAGTACATGCACCCTATGGCAAAAACCTCTAAAAAAAAAATTGTATTGGAAGGTTATTGGGGGTTAGAAATATCCCAAAATAGGGGACCAGCAGGTGGTGTGGTGAATAAGGCACTGGACACTCCCACATGGCTGACCACGGTTCAAGTCCTGAATCTGGTGGCTTGCTTTCTTGCTTCCTCTTTCTCTCTCTGTCTCTCTCTCTCTGATCACATTAAAATAAATGAATGAATAAATTAAAAAAAAGAAATATCCCAAAATAGATACACAATAAATGAATGAATAAATTTAAAAAAAGAAATATCCCAAAATAGATACATAAAATGTAAGCAACTGATCATGCAATAATATTACTAATTCAGAGAAAAGCAAAAAGAAAGTAACATAACCGTAAAACACTATTTCATGGAAAATACATATTCAGAAAAAACTGCATGAATTTCAAAGTTTTTCCACCAAAATAACTCATACTTTAATCCTATTTTTTCCACCAACTTTTTTCTTTTTAAGAATTATTTTATTTAACTTTATTTATTTTAACTTGACCACAGAGGGACAGAGCGAGAGAATGAGAGAGAGAGAGAGAGGGAAAGTGAGAAAGCATGCCTCCAGGTCTGGGACTCGAATCACAGTCAGCCATATGAGAATCCAGCGCCTTTAACCACCACATCACCTACTGGCCCCATCCACCAACTTTTTGAAGTTCTCTCACACGGGGAACTGGCTGGAAGGAAAGCTTACAATGTCCCAAAGCTGACTAATCAGTTTAGAAATATGGAGATGGAAATCCAGGAAATAAAACCAGTCAGAAGAGTTTCGTGTGGCGGCCTCTAGGAGGGAGGGGGTAGGGAGGGGGGCAGTGGAGTTAGTTTCGTTTTCAGCTTGTCTGTGCTATTTTGCTTATTTGGATAAAATGCAGTTGCAGAAGACACTCACTAAGGGCCTGCTTCTACCCTTTCCCCCAATCCCAGCATGCCCTGGTCTATTCCTCATCTGCTTCCTCCTCCCTCTTGACACCAGCTCAGAAGTTGGCCTTCCTCCCGGGGCGCACCCTCTGCCTGAGCTGGAGCGGGAGCCCATTCCCTCCTCCTCTTGGGCCTGCTCCAGCCGACATCACTCCTCCTCTCAAGCTCTTTCCTTCCTTCCTTTAGCCCAAGTTCACAAGTCTCCAACCAAAATTTTCAAGGAAGTACTTTTCCTGTCCGACAACTGCAAGTACTGCAAATACAATCTGCAGAGCCCCTTGAAATAGCAAAGCGTGCACAGGCCCCTCACAATGGTTCTGATGTTCTCCCCCTACCCCTACCCCCACCACACCCTTGACATCCACCCTCGGAAACGCACCACCACCCTCCTCGTCACCCAGCCATAGCGTACTCTCTCACACAGCTCTGTGGCTAAGCCCAGCTGCTTCTCATTTTGAAACACCTCTGAGATCCTTCAGCCACACCTTTTCCAGAATGCCCTTTAGAAAGTGTTCTAATTATATTGTTTCCTGCTCAAAATCATCCAGGATGTTCCACTGCTCAAACAGAATCTCCTCTGACATTCCGGATCCTCCACCTCCCTTGGCAGCCATCGGGGACCTCAGTGGCATCCATATCTCATCTGAGCTTCCCTGGCTTTGTGCCTGTGCTTTCTGCCCCCTAAAATAGCCTCCTCTGGTGCCCACACTGGGAGAAACAGAACCCACCCCTGCAGTACCCGTTCAGATACCACTCTTCCATGAAGCCATCCTGGATCTTTTCAGCATGGCTTAAGAAACCCTGATTCTGAACCACGAAGTGATTGGGGCCTTTAGGGAATCTTTCCAATTTTATTTGTTTACTTTGAAAGAATTATTTATTTTACTTTATTATTTTTTTTTAAATGTGTCATAGGACATGGGCACTCACCAGATAGACAGAGAGAGTGAAAGAGAGGGAAAGTGAGAAAGCAAGCCACCAGGTCCCAGATTCGAACCGTGGTCGGCCATGCAGGAGTCTAGTACCTCAATGATCATGCCACCTGCTGGCCCCCTTTTCTTTTTTTAATCTTTCTTCTCTGGCTGGATGATCAGTATATGAAGATGGCTTTTTTAAAAAAACCTATGTATTTACTTTTGAGACACAGGACCCAGCTGTGTTGCTCAGGCCGGCCCGGAATTTGCAAGTCTCCTGCCTCAGCCTTCTGAGCTGGGACTACAGGCGTGTGCCTGGCAGAGGTCGGCTTCTAACTTATCTTCCATCCCAGGGCTTGGCACAGAGCCTGACGCATGACATCGAGCATTTTAAGTGCTGGGAGAGTGCAAGAGGCTGAAAGTATGACCACAGCCACGCCCGAGTTCCTGCCGGCCATTAAACGGGCACCCTAACTCTGCTGCAGTAATGCCCACTGGGGGGTTCTATTGGCGCAGTTCTGGAACGTACAGGGCCACCATGGTTCTTTTTCACTCATCACTCCCTTAGCATGCAGGGCTTGTCACACTAAGTGGAAGTGGAAGGCAGAGAAAAAAGAATGAACTAAGATAAGAGCTGGGCCAAAGAAAGAGCCTGGACTGCTCCCCTTGGGGAGCCGAGCACGAGTGCTGTGGAGAGCCCACTGCGCCACAACAGCCAGCCACGGCCCCGCCAGCTCCACCGCGAACAAGCAAGTTTGACTTGGACTGGCGCCTGGTGGCTGTTCAAGCTCCGTCCGCAGCCTCACGCGGTGCTGCAAGTGCACACATTTGTCACCGCGCCGTGACAAAGGCTGACGACGTTCTGCTCATCTGGAAAGACAACACTTTCCCGCAGCAGGTGAACCCAACACCCAGGCATTAAAAGGCACCCCCACTCTGCCAAAGCTCTTACTCAAGGCAATTTCTACTTAAGTAAAATAATCCATGAAGCCGATGTGCTCAGAGCATCTGTCTTCCTACTGATTAATGCCCTTGCTCCATTTACAGGACTCAGGGCTGTCTCTTTCTGCAGCCACCAGGGAACCTGCTTTAAACAGCGCCCAGAGGGGCTGTGCTTATGGGAAGCACATGTAAAGGTGTTAGGTCTGTACCTGGCCACCAGGTGGCGTCTTGCCACAGGACAAGGGCTGTAGGGGAAGATTGGTCCTCGCTGGGAGGATCTGTGAGTGAAGCTCAGCTGTGGCTTCAGAGTTTCAACCCTGGCCATGATTTAACCGGCTCAACATGCAGGACCCTCCTATCAAGCCGACAGAATCTGACACCCATCAGACGAAGCAGCAGATACAAGCGTGCCCTGTTTCTTGTGAAATACTGTGCAGTTACAGCACAGTTCATCACAGGTCGGCCAAGGTACAACTCTGCTCTTCCAGGCAGCCAAAACGTTTGTTTGCCAAATGCTAAACTAGAGTATTTTTTAAAATGTATTTTATTTATGATAGGGAATATGTGCATATGAGAGAGACAAAGAGAGAAGCACCCTCCGCGTGGTCTCGTCACTCAGTCCCTCTGCCCTGACTCTCCAGCTCGTCAGGGTCATGGGTGTGTGCACTTGTACCTAGCATGTTTTCAAGCTGACGTGGGATCTGCAGTTGGCTATATGGCTTCCAGCAGTAATATTTTAAAGATGCTAACCAAAACTTCAGACTTGGGGCCAGCAGGTGGTATAGTATTTAAGGCACTAGACTCCCATGTGGTCAACTGTGGTTCAAGTCCCAGACCGAGTGGCTTGCAACTCACACAAGGCGCATGTGCATGCATGCCCAAAATCCTCAAAGGAGAATGGAGAAGGGATTGCAGCATAGCTAATTTCTCACTTTCTGTCTCTCTCTGGTGAACACGTGTGCCCTATAGCAAAACATCTCAACAACAACAAAAAATAACTTCAGACTTAGGGGGCCACACAGTGTCCCAGCAGTAAAACACAACGCCCACATGAGAAGGTTCCAGGTTTGCATCCAGAGACCTCCCTGATGTTCCTGGCACATGCATGGCCATGACCTGGGGCTGGCTGAGGTTGGGGGAGGGTTATGATCAGGCCCCTGCTGCTGGTGCTTTCTCCCTCCCTCTCTCACTCATGACTCATAGAAGAAATAAATACTTTTAAAAAATTTTTTAGACTTAAAAAAAAATCCATCAAAATGCTGACATGCAGGACATCACACAAAAGGATGTAAGATGCTTTCAAAGATGGCTGTGCTGGGGCAAAGCTCTCGTTCCTGGGAAGCAGGCCCACGCCCTCACAAGGGAGGCATGAGAAAAACCTGATTCATCAGGAAATTCAGAACCTGTGCCTCCCGGAGCTTACCAGGCCTGGGGGAGCTTAAATAAAGGGGCTTCTTTGCAGAGACAGTTCCTGAAAAGTTAAAGTGGGACGGGAGGACTGGCACCAAGAAGCACAGGTAGCACGCGGAGAATGCTCAGGGCGGAGACCAGTGACAGAAAGTCTGAACTGAGTGCCAGCTGGTGGTGTGGAGGTTACGGTGGCTGGATCCCACATGGCTGACTGTGCAGTTCTAGTTCCAGACCTGGCAACTTAAAAAACACACTGGGCGCGTGTGCGTGCGTGCCCCAAATCCCAAGAGGAGAATGGAGGAGAAGGGATTGCGGCGTAGCCATCTCCCCTGGGGCTGATTTCTTACTTTCCCTCACTCTATCTCTGATTGTCTCCAGTGAGCATGCATGCCCTATTGCAAAAAAAAAAAAAAAAAAAAAAAAAAAAAACCTATTGCAAAAAAAAAAAAAGTTTTTTAAAGGATTATTTTAACTTTATTTATTATTATTATTTTCCAATTGGACCAAAGAGAGACAGAGAAAGAGAGAGGATATGTGAGAAAGGAAACTACCAGGTCCAGGACTTGAACCATAGTTGGCCATGTGGGAGTCCAGCACCCCTAATCACCATGCCACCTGCTGACCCCAGCAAAAAAAATTTTTTAAAGAAATTTGAATTGTTCTCTTGCCAGCACTGGAGGGGAATCCTACATTTGCCAGAAGAGTTCTACTCTGAGCTGGTTTGGGCTTTTGTTGGAGTAAAGAGAAAAAAGACCCTCAATCCTGTGAGAGGGAGAGCTCATTGTACACCTCGCAGAAGGAACTTATGGCTCTCCTTTGAGACAGGGTCTGCACTGGCAGGACCACAGCGAAACCCACAGAACAGGGCCAAACAGGGACAATGGGTCTAAATTTCTGCAAAGTACAAGCCAGGGGACACTGCAGTATAAATGCAGCTTTAGTTCCTCGTGTTAACACCTGGCGATACATCGGAACTGAAAAGTAATTTATCTCTAGGGTCAGACGGAGGGACGGAGGAAAAGCACAAAGCTCTGCAAGGCTGACCCACACGGAAGGTCCGAGGTTCACTCCCCAAGATCGCTCTGTACGTGCCAGACACATGCATGCCCATGATCCAGGGCTGGCTGCATGGGTTGTGGTGTCAAGACCCTACTGGGGGAGGGCAGGCAGATGACGCAGTGGTTAAGGCACTGGACTTCCCACGTGACCAACCACACAGTTCAAGTCTTGGACCTGGCGGCTTGCTTTCTTCCCCTTCCCCTGACCTCCGTCTCACTCTGGTCAAATTGAAGAAAAATAAACAACTAAAATTAAATAAATAATTCTTAGGGGGGGGGGGGGAAGACCATATTGGGGGTGCTGTTAAATAATTTTTGGGGGGGGGGGGAAGACCCTATTGGGGGTGCTGTCTCTTTTGCTTATGGAAAAAGAAAATAAATAAACTTTAAAAATATTTTTACTATCACTGAATCCCGCAAAGACTTACCTATGTCGGCATGAGCTTCACTTGAAATGAATGGTTATTTGGGGTAGGAATTCCCAAGCATTACAGAGGCCTGCATGGATAAGACACAGGCGCAGCACAGAGTCTGTACGTGGGCTCACACGTGGCCACCCTGGGGCGCGACCACGACAAAGCCGGGGTTTTATTCGCTCTTCCCTCCCCCGCTGTCCTCTCTCTGGGCTCTGCTCCTTTGCCCCGGGCTGTTGTGTCCTGCTGCCTTGGAGGTGGCCTTCCTTCCATTTCCAGGACCTGAGCTGGGGGGGTTCTTGTTTTAATTACAAATTTAATTACAAATTCCAGGGCCTAGCCTCATCCCTGCTGAGCAGGACTCTTCTGAGTGGGCCCAGGAGTTCTTCTGTTCGGATCCCGAGGGTTTTGTGCGTGCAGCCATGGGAAAGCTCAGTTCTCAGGACACAGCAGCTCCAAATTCCAGGTTCAGATGGAGAAGAGAGGGACAACCGCCAAAGAGCGTTCCAGAAACCAGGCGCCCACAGGGGAAAGGGAGTGACCTGTCGGAGTTCGGTGTGGTCCGAATGCCTGTACTTATTTAGCTTTTCCGTATTTATGAAACTCGGCTGAGTCCATCATGCTCTCCTGGACCCTAACTGGCCCCAAACTCAGCTGCTTCCCGACGGAGGCCCAAAGCGGTCAGCGTTGGCCGCAGCCCCGAGCCCATGCCAGGGCCGTTAGACTCGCGTTGGAATCGCCTGTGCACCCTCACGCTCACGGCCAAACTTCAGCAACTTGATAAAAACAGGATGTTGAAATCTGTAACCTCCTCAGCAAAACACTGGTGAAAAGTCACACCAAGACAGGAACAGAAGGGGATGGGGGAACAGGCAACGAAAGGAAGGAGGTGCTGCCCTGCCACTGGCACACGGAAAGCACTCTCCGCCTCTAAGAGACACAGCCCTTCTTGGAAGTGTGACGCAGAAAGGACTTCCCCGAACGCAGCATCGTCCCTCCACCCACCTTCTTCCTCACCCCCAGAACCCCTCTTCCCACCCAGCTGGAAGAGGAACAGCAGGCTTGTGGTGAGGGCCGACGAGTTTCGGTGTCTATGGCAGGCCAGGAGAGGGTGACACCCAGCCTCTGTATAGTTGGTGACGTGTGTGAGGCAAGCTAGGGTGATCCTGGTCCCAGGCAGGAAGATAGGTCCTGCTGCTCACCCCTGCCTGGGGCTGCCGGGACATACCCCTTGGAGACATCAGGGATAACTGGGTAAGGCCACAGGCTTAGGTGGGGCGAAACTGGGTGACTTGGGGGGAAGGGGAGGAAGAGGGTTCCTGCTCAGATAGTTTGAAGAACGATTCTCCCACCTATCCATGAAAATGGGAGTGTGTGTATCCAGGAACATGGGGCTAAACCCCGAAGGTAGGCCCAACTCTGTGGCATGGGCAGCAGTGTGCTGAACTGCAGTGCTGGAGGCCACATGGCTGAATAGGGGTTCAGATCCCAAGTCACCCTGAGACACAGGCACGTGGATGTGACCTGAGATCCCGATGAACTAGACAGCTGGGGGAGGGGAACCGCGGCATGATGAGGCCCTGTCGAGGGTGTCTGTTTCTCCTTCTCTTTCTCTGTTACATATGCACATACACTATTAGGAATAAAATAAATAAACAACAACAACAACCTATAGCCACGATGTGCGAAGAACAAAGGACTTGGAATCTTCTCATTTAGAACCTATTTTGTCCATCACTAACAATCCTGTGGCCCCGACAAGACAACTTGTACATGAAGTTGTGAATGCTGACAAGAAAGATTCTAGGTTCTTGATGCTTTCTCCCTGACCCTTCATCCAGAAAAGAAGAAAGGGAAGGAGAAAAAGCCCGTGAGGCTAGCTGCAGCATTCCACGGGGTAGCCAGGACCCTAGCACCCGCCGTGTTCTGTCGGTGGGGTTTACAGGCTCTCCCTGCTCTGAGGCTGCCAGTCTGGGGTGTGTGCATGGAGGTCTGGGACAAGTGCAGCCAGGAGCAGAGTGAGCATCCATTGTAGGGGGCAGAGGCTTAGGGTACGGTAAGATTTATGAGTGACATCAGAGGCCGGGCACTACTTAACACCCCACTACCTACAAGTGTTCATCCCAATGCCAACGCTTTGATCTAGGTATCACCTTCATCATCATTTCCAACTCATAGATGAAGAAAGCGAGGTATCAGGTACATAAAAAACCTGCTCAAAGTTTCAGAACTAGCGTGGATGAGCCAGGATTTCAAATCTGGGAAGTGGTCACTTTCTGTTTAAAATCTCCCAACAGTTTCTCATAGTACTTAAAATTCAAATTCTTTATCACAGTTTAAAAAATCCTGCACGATACGATTCTCTTTCATCTCACTGCCTATGATGTCCCACCTCATTCGTAGATGAGGGGGCTTCAAAACGCTCGTGGAAAATGGAGTTAACACAAGAGTTTATGTTGGCTGAACATTTTTTTTAATTCAGGCATAGTTTTTTTAATAATACCTTTTCCACTAACTTCTTCATCCTTATTTTTTTAAAGAGAGAGAAGTTTTTGCTATAGAGCATGTGTGCTCACCAGAGAGACCGAGAGAGCCAGAGAGACAAAAAGCGAGAAATCATCCTCCCGAGGGGGATGGCCACACCGCAATTCCTTTTCCTCCATTCTCCTCTCGGGATTTTGGGCACGCCGCACACACATGCCCAGAGTGAGTTTTAAACTGCTGGGTCTGGGACTCAAACCACAGTCGGCCACATGGGAGTCCAGTGCCTTATCCAATACACCACTTGCTAGCTCCGCCATTAACTTCTGAAGACACTTCATACTTGGCCAAACTGGTATTCTGAGTTTTCAAACAAGCAAACTCATTCCTGCCTTTGAGCGTGCTATTCCCTCGGTCTGGACCATCTTCCCACACGGGTCAATGCAGGGCTCCTGCCCCACCTCATTTGCATCTCTGCTCAAATGACATCACCATGGCGTGCCTTTCCTGAGCACTCATGTAAAACAGACTCCTGCCCCCATTCTCGCCACCTTGCTTGAGTTTGCCTTCCCTCGTGGCATTGCTCACTGGCTGAAATGAGGTCTTTATTTGCATGGCCGCACACTCTGTCTTCCCCCAGAGTGTAAGAGCCCTGAGGGCTGAAACTCCAGCACTAGCACACAGCTCAGCCAATGTCCGCTGGCTGAATGGGTGGGAGTGCCGGGAGAAGCCACCACACCCACTGTACTGAGCTGAGGTGAGAAACGATGAAAGAATGCAGTAGTTTTTGTCCAAAAAAAAACCCCAAATATTTGCATATTATGTCAAGAATCCCTCTGAAGAACCCCTGCGTTAATGGAAGGGATGGGTGCCAGAGAGAATGGATCTGTTTGGGCATCGGCTGAAGGCCTTTCCTCTTCCCAGCAGGCTGCCTCCTGGATAACTCAGCCCCCTCAGGGATGCTTCCAATGGAAAGAATGGGATCTGGGAGCAGAAAATGACCCTGGTAGAAGCGCCAGGCTTACCTCCCTGGTCCAGCAGTCTGGTTACTGGCCCAGACCTCTTTCCCATCCTGCCCTCTGGCTCCAGGCTCACTGTGGTAGCTCTGATGAGCACCACTGATACCCCTTCTCTACACACACGAGCCACAGCACCGTCAGGAGTGGCCTTGCTCTGACCCATAGAAAGTGGCAGAAGTGACACTGTGCCGGCCCTGGGCCTGGACTGTAGGAGACCCAACAGCTTCCACTGCCGAGTACTTGAGACCACCAAGCTAGGAGGACAAGTTGGCCACATGTGAGGGAGGGCCACTGCCACAGAGAGGTTGCACCAGGCACCAGGCACCTTTCAGCCCACTGCCAGCTGCTGTGGCTGAGTGAGTGACTCAACCTAATGCCACAGAGAGCAGAACTGACAAGCACGCCCTGCCCGTGTCCCTGACACACAGAAGAACCAAAATGTTTACAAGGCCTTCAAAAAGTTCATGAAAAATATATGTCATGAAAAACTAAGCATATGTGGAGTCAGCTGGTGGCATGGTGGTTAAGGCGCTAGACTCCCACATGGTCAACTGTGGTTTGAGTCCTGGATCTGCCAGCTTGTTTTCTCACTTTTTTGCTCTCTCTCTCTCATGTATGTGCTTGCTGTATGGCAGATTTAAAAAAATAATAATAAATAAATTATTCTGTTTTTTTTAAAAAACTAAGCATGAATTTCGACATTTTTTTGCACGAAAATAAACTTTTACTTTAATTCTATTTTTCCATGAACTTTTTAAAGTCCCCTAGTGTAGCTATGTCACCTTAAACTACCAAAATCTGAGGCAGATTGTTACATAGCAATAAATACTGAC
>NW_006159655.1:1273299-1284957 GCF_000334495.1 Tupaia belangeri chinensis | reverse complement strand
CACCAAGTCTCCTCAGAAATGCCCTCCCCTCCTGCTTGCTTGAATCCTATTCATATCAGCCCCTGTAACACCTCCTTCTGGCATGTCTCTCATCATCTGGCCCATTCCTCACACCACCAGCCTCTGAACCCTGCTCAGCCAATGCCTGCTCAACGTGGAAGGCTCAGCTCAACCCTAAGTTCCACAGCAGCCATGGGGGGCTTCTCCACTTGCCCAAGGCAACTATTCACACCTCACTGCAAGACCATCTCTGTCTGCTTATTCCTGCACCAGAAGCCATGTTGTCCACACACCTCACACACACAGCTGGCACCGGCCACACAGCAGGGCTCAGTAAGATGTGACCCGAATCATCACTGCGCTTTGACGAACTCTCTTACTCATTCTCCCTGCAGCCCTGGGTGTATCTTTCCAACCATGGCTACACATGCTTTGAGGGTGCCTACTCCTCTCTATGTCACTCACAGGGCCTTGCTCTCAGTGGGTGCACAAGAAATATTCTATTGACTTATTCTTTAAAATTGTTTAATTATTTCATTCCATTTTATTTATTCATTTATTTATTTTAATTTGACCAGACAGGGACAGAGCAAGAGTGAGAGAGAAAGTAAGAAAGTGAGAAAGCAAGCTGCCAAGTCTGGGACTCAAACCACGGCCAGCCACGTGGGAGTCCAACGCCATTACCCACCAACCCACCTTCCGGCCCCGCCATTGACTTATAACTGATCCATGTGCTACTTTTAATTTTTTTCCAAAGAGCATGTGCACTTGCCAAAAAAGGGAGAGAGAGACAAAAAGAAAGGGAGAAGAGAAAGCACCCCCTATGGGGAACGGTCATGCAGCAATCCTTTCTCCTCCATGTCTCTCTCTTTTCGGGATTTTGGCCATGTACACACACGTGCCTGACTGTTTCTCAAGCCCTCAGGTCTGGACTTAAACAGCACAGCTGGTCATGTGACAGGCAGTGGCCTTAGCCACCAGGCCACTGAGTCAGCCCTAATACATGACTTTCATTGTGACCTCAGCTCTAATTCACTCACGGACCTCTGATGCTCCGGGTCCGGATCTCCTAGGCATAGATCGTATACAAAGATAGATGAGGTTTTGCTTGTTTATTTCTGGGTCTCTTTAATCAATGAAATTCTCAAAGAGCACTAGCTTTCTATCATCACAACAATGAGTTCAGTCTAAAACTAATGATTCGGAAGCCACATTATCCCTAAAAGCACTCACTTCCAACTCCTAATGCAAGAGGAAAACATGGAAGAGTTAACTCAGCTTCCCACGCATCCAGGGAGCTGCAAATCAACTGGAAATATCTGGTTCGATCTTGTTATTACAGAGTACAGACTAGACAGCACTGTCACCACAAGGGACAATCATTCTATGAACACACACACAAGCTTGTGACCTTTACACAACATTCCAGAGATACAGGAGCTGAGTGGGCCCGGGAGGAAGGGGTGGGCTATGCATAGCACAGTGGGCTGAACTCTGGGTAGGGGCCAGATTCCTGGCCGGCTCGGCCTGGGTGATTCCTTATCTCCAAGTAAGCACCGTGCTCTGGGGACGTCCAGAGCATTTTCCACCTGACTACCATGAACTCTCTGCCCTGGGACCTGGCCCAGCTCTCCTCAGCTCTAGATTTCAGCCAGGCCAGGGCTCACCCACCTCCCATGCTGCAGCAGTCCCCTCAAGTTTATGAGGACCTGAGCACAAAATCCCATAGACTCATGGCAGCTCTGAAACCTCAGCTCAACCTGCAAGGGCCAATGGCACCCAGAGCTGAACAAAGTGGAAATCATGACAGGCCTGAATGGGAGAAGAGGAAAAAGAAAACAGGAGAGGAGAGGTCAAGGAATGGGTTCCTTCTGGGCACGGAGCCAGCCTTCCACCAGGTCCCCTTGGTCTGGGAGTCAGAGTCGTGTGCTGTACTACAAGTCATCAGCTCTCAGAGGCAGTGCCCTGGGTTCTAACCCCAGCTCGGATGCTTAGCAGCTGTGTGGCCTTGGGCACATCCTCTCTAGCAAGCGGCAAGGTTGGCCTGAGCCAATAAGCTATGTCGCTGAAGGGACGAGCCCAGTACTGGCACCCAGAAAATGCTAAAAAAGTGTGTTCTCTCCCTGCTCTCTTTCAGGAGGTGACAGCAAACATCCAGGTACAAGGGGAGCCCTGCCCTCAGGGTTGATGTGCTCAGCCCCCTAAGTGACAACAGCAGAAATAAATGTATGGAATGTACTACTCAAAACTATTAAGGGACCCTGGGGGAACCAGCAGTTGGCGTGATGGCTATGTCACTGGACTCCCACGTAGTCGACCGCGGTTCACGTCCCGGACTCGGTGGCTTAAAACTCACGCCGGGCGTGTGTGCGTGCGTGCCCAAGATCCCGAGAGGAGAATGGAGGAGAAGGGATTGTGGCGTGACCATCCCCTCTGGGGGGGTGATTTCTCGCTTTCTGTTTCTATGTCTCTGTCTGTCTGGCGAGCGCACACACCCTATAGCGAAAATCTCTCCAAAAAAGAAAAAAAAGAAACTATTTAGGGACCCTTTATTCATTCGTTCAATAAACACTTGTTGAGCGTTGAAGACTCTGCTCCAGCATTATCACTTTTTTTTATTGCCAGGGCATCCATGTATTTGCCAGAGAGAGTGTGAGACAGAGACAGAGACCAAGAGAAAGGGGGCTGCATTTGCCAGAGAGAGTGTGAGACAGAGACCAAGAGAAAGGGGGTCCTGGTGACACTGCAATCCTTTTTTCTGCATTTTCCCTCCTGTCAGGATTCTGAGCACGCACACACATGTGCCTGGTGTATCTTTCAAATTGCTCGGGTTGGGACTTGAACTCACAGCCAGTCAAATGGGATCTGGCTTCCTATGCACAGCACTTAACTACTGTGCTATGGGCCCAGGCCTGCCCCGCACTACTGACGAGCTTCCTGGATCTAGACACAGTGGAACTTTAGGCAGTTACTACTCCTGAACTGCTTTGTCCCTGGTCCTGTCTGTCCCTTTGGAAATGAATATGACAGCGTCCTACCCACCATCATCTAAGCTCTAGATTTTAGGGTATGAAAGGTGGCCCAAAGATGATGATGACAAAGGTTACAATGCCACAAATAGTAAGTGATGCTTACACAGAAGTATAATTTAGCATAGAGGACATTCCCAGGTAGAAGAGGGGACAAGACCCATGTCCCAAGCTGTTATGTGAAAAGTCTGACCCCATCTCTAAAAGCATGATAGTACAGATCAATATTTTGCATCTAGTGGCCCACAGGTGGCATGGTGGTTAAGGTGCTGGACTCCCGCAGGGCCGGCTGCAGTTTAGAGTCCCAGACCTAGAGGCTCACTTTTTCACTTTCTCTCTCTCTCTTTCTCTCTCGCTCTCTCATGAGTGCACATGCCCTATAGCAAATGAAATAACAATAATAATCAATAAAATTAAATAAATAATTCTTTTAAAAATATATTTTGTAATGTATATGTAGTGAAGGGCAGTTTTCCTTTACTTTCAATTTCTTACGGATTGATATTTTTGTAAGTACACAAATTATGTGCTTGAATGCTGCAGTGATAAAGAATTATTTTAAGAATTCTAAATACAGGGGCCAGCATGTGGCATGGTAGTTAAGGGCACAGTGTCTGGATCCCACATGGCTGACAGTAGTTCAAGTCCTGGACCTGGTAGCTTGCTTTCTCACTTTCCCTCTCTCTCTCTTTCACTCTCTCACTCTGTCCCTCTCTGGTCAAATTAAAATAATAAATAAAGTTAAATAAAATAACTCTTAAAAAGAAAGTATCCTCAAGCCACGCTCTCGAGGCTGATGTTTAGCTCATCACTAACAGCACTGAACCATTCATAAAGTGGCCCAGTCCATGAATCACACTTGGGCTAACACTGATGCAGTCTAGTTCATTCTGCAAAATGTTCAACATCTAGCGTAATACTGTCACATCCTGCACATTAATACAAGAAATGGAATTATACAGCCAGCAGATGGCAGAGAGATGACATCGCAGGACTACACATAGCCAACCATGGTTTGAGTCCTGGACCAGTGACTTGAAAAATCACACCGGTCATGTGTACGTGCGTGCCCGAAATCCTGGAAAGAGACTGGAGGAGAAGGGACTGAGGCATGGCCATCCCTCCTGTGGGGTTATTTCTTGCTTTCGCTCTCACTATCTCTGTCTCTCTGTCTTGCGAGCGTACATGTCCTAAGTCAAAAATCTCTTTAAAAAGGAAAGAAAGAAAGAAATGGAATTATAAAGTGCAACTTACCTTCTGATGGCTGAAATTTGATCAGGTCCTGCAAGTCAGTAGAAATCTGGAAAACGTGGCTATAGAACTGTTGGACTGAATTCTTCAGGCCAGCAATGTCTCGGGAATGTGACCTGAGCGTCCCGTTCATCTGCCGGACACAGTTCCACAGGCTGCTGACGTGCCTGTTGAGCCCGTCCTTGATCCTCTGAAGACTTCCCGAGATGGAGTCCAGTTTGCTGCAAGTTCTCTCCATCTGAGCTACCCTGCCCTCGACCGCAGAGACCTCTCTCTGGACCCCATGTGTGTTTTCCTTACAAGTGTCCAGCTCGGAAAGGACCTGGCTCTGGAGCCCCTGCCACCTCTCCTCCAGCTGACCACAGCAATGAGCCATGGGGTCCTGGGGAGACGGGAGGGTCTCCACCGTCCTTTCTTGCTCACCCACCTTTGTAAACCCACTCACGTCAGCATTTACACCTGCTCTCCATTTGCTCACTACATTCTGAAGGTGAGTCACGTTCTTTTCTGTGTGGTTTAATTGAGAAGAAAGAAAACTAAAATCTTCTTGAAGTTTCTGGATGCTATGTTCAGTTTCTTGAAACTTCCTATGCATCGTGTCATTTAGGTATTTCAAAAGGCTCAAGCTGTCACCCACCGTGTGGTCTTCCCCATTCGGCAAAGTGCCTTCTATCCCAGGAAGCTCTCCCCGGAAGTTCTGCAGACAAAGATCCTGGACAACCTGCACTTTGTCCTTCAGGTGGTTTAATTCTAGCATGACTTGTTCACTCCCTGACCCTGACACACCGGGCAGGGCTGATCCCAGGAACGTGAATTCTCCATTGGTGCTGTTGGCCATCTGCAGGAGGACACTCCCCAGACGGTCTTCCAGAGACTGTATTTTCTGATCAAGCAGCTGCTTTAAGTCGTCTACCTCTCCATTGATGGTTCCCCGCAGGGTTTCCTCAATGTAAAAGCAATGTTCTTCAGCGTTCTTTTCTGTCACATTGATCCTTGCATCTAGTTCATTCCATCTCTCGTCAAAGTCTGAATTTGGTTCTGGAACTGCGAGGCGGTCAAACTCATTGTCCAGTCGTCCATTCAGCATTCTGGTGGCTTCAGCAACTCTCTCAATTTTCTGGTCTAGCGTCTTGATCTGTTGGCCAAAGTCACCATTCTTCTTAGCATCACAGCAGTTTGGCTGGGCTGAAGGCCCCTGCAGCCGGGCTCGAAGGTCATTTATTTCCTTCCTCAGGCCTGTTTCTTTCTCCCCTATGAGCTCTATCACCCCCAGGTAGCTGCTGCCATAGTCGTCACACTGCTGTTGGAGGCCCACCAGCTTGTACTCACACGAGTTCTTCAGGTCGGCCAGTTTCCGGTCCATTCCCTCCATGAGTTCTTCTCTCAGGGCGTCAATCTTACTGTCTACATAGGCTTGGTAGAGCTCGTTGGTCGTCATGGTCACCGTGGGGCCCTGGGCAGCCTCCTGGAGCTGTCTGAGCCTCCCTTCATAACCCTTCACTTTCCCATCCAGCTCTTCCAGCTTGTCGCTCTTGGTCTTCAGAGTGTCTTTGACTTCGGCCAGCTCAGACTTGATGTCCTTCATGCCAGATTCCTTGCTACTGAGGACACCCGGAAGCTGGACCGTTTCTGTGTCTCCAGCAACAGCGCTGTCAGGCACGGGCTGGGGGTGCAGGTTGCTGAGCCACGAGGCCAGCATTTTACTAGCATCATCCTGAACAGCGTGTTTGAGGTTTTCATTCACGCCAGCCATGGAGGACTGCAGGTCAAGAACTGTCCTGGTAAGTCGGAGGACCTTCTCCTCAAGCACCTGGATCTTCTTTTCCTGAAGTTCTTGAGGCCCCTGTTTTGGATCCACTGCCTGACTTGCATCTGCTGCATGAGTTGGTGACGTCTTCTTGGGCTCGGAGACCTGGCTTGGCTCATTATCTGTTATAAAGAAAAAGTTGGACATAAATTAATGTTTTATGTTAACCAGGTTTTTGAAGACAATCAACAGGGAGCCTACAAAATACACTTAAAACCTTCACTGGCAGGGGCCCTACCTACTGTAGGTAAGTATGTGGTAGAGTGGAAAAGCATAGGTTTGGAGTCAAATAGATGCCTACTTGCATTCTGCCTCTACTCTTTGCTGTTTGCTCACAAGCAAGTTAATTAACTTCTGAGAACCAGAATTCCTTCATCTCTAAAGAGGAGGTCCAGGACTGGCCTCAAAATGCAGCTATTAAGGGAGCCAGATCCTACATGGCTGACCACCATTTGGATCCCAACTCCAGAGGTTTGAAAGACACATAAGGCAAGGTGGGGGGTGTAGCCAAAACCCTGACAGGATGGAGAAGTGGAAGAAAATGATTATGGCCTGACCACATTTTCTCCCTCTTCTGCTCTGTCTCTCTCTCTGCCTCATGCATGCACAAGTTGGCAATTAAAAAGGGGGGGAGGAGGAGCAGGTACAATTCCTCCTATAGTTGTTCTTTATTTCTTGTTTTTGGAAACTATAATCTTTTTGTTAAGTTAATTTATTTCTCCCATGAACAAGAGAGAGAACAAGCACTCCCACACAAGGTCCGATACCATGATTCCTCCCCATCCCCACCTCATCCCCAGCTTCAGCCAGCCCCAGATCATGGATAGTCACATGCCTGGCGTACTCAGAGTTCTCTGGATGTGAACCCAGAACCTTCCCATGTGAGTCAGCCTTGCAGAGTAGCTCATTCTACCGCTGCACATTTTACCTTCTGGCCCTTCTCCTAGTTGTTAAGTTGTTATGTCATGTTATAGAGAATCAATGTCCGTTTTACCCTGAAATGAAATATTCACTCTCTGCTTTCTCATCTGAGACATCATTCCCACAGTAGTGAGCTGCAGCCACACCCGAGACACCACACTGTCAAACAAGAAGCCACTTTAGCAAGGATCCACCCATTAGCAGCTGGATGGTAGGTATCATGTCATCTGAAGTTATTCTCAAAGCAGCTCCTGAGTGTTCTTTTACTTTCATTCATATCCATCTGCTGAAGGAGTCCCACAGACACTGTTCAGTCTTGTGATGCATTTGAAGAAACTAAGAGCAACAAGATAAAGCACTTGATTCTATTGGTATCTCCAACAACAGAGCATCTGGCTACGTAGAATGAGACATATTAAGTCAGAGAATGCAAACACTGAATTTTTAGCAATTCTCTTTTGAGAAAATACTCCCAAGGAAACAGTCCAAAGAGAACAAATGATTGTAACAATGATAGCGATAAGTAAGAAGATGAAAATACATGGATAGATGTAGAGAGAGATAAAAAGGAGACTATGGAAACCTGTAGCAAAAGAATAAGAAACTAACTATGTCCTTGGACCCAGTAGGAGACAAGGAATTCTGTCACAGAGTTAGCATCAATAAGCCTGGAAACTGGACACAAATAACTGCGAAAAGTCAACACAGCATGGATGGATCGTAATGAAATGAGACACATCAGTGAATGACACAGAAGAACACTGGAAGCAAAGTGAGAATTTTGTAGACACTTGAGTCTACTGTTATTGTCTTTTCTCGTGTTTGCAGAAGATAATAGAAACTATTGTTTGTGAAATGTTATGTAGTGGTATAACCAAAAGCATATCTTTTTTCCTATAAACAACCATAAAGAACACCTTATTTTTCCCACTATCCCAAGACACTAGATGGAGAAAAGTTACTGAATAATATAGAAGTCAAGTGCTATGGCAGACAAAAGGGAAATAAAAAGGCAGAACAATGAGGGAAAGTCAAGGATGTAAGGGAATGCTTCTCATGCACACCTGGTGACTGGATGCTGCTACAACTTTTTGAAAGATAATTTGGCAATGTGTATCAAAATACTCAGAATCTCTTTTACCTTGCAAGTACACTTTCTAAAAATTTATTCTCGCAAATAATCAGAGATGAGTGGGAAAATTAGCAAGAAAAGATGGCCATTCAAATATTACCTATAGGGGCCAGCAAGTGGCATAGTGGTTAAGGCAATAGATTCCCACATGGTTGGTCGCAGTTCAAGTCCCAGACCTGGTGGCTTGAAACTTACGTGAGATGCATGTGCGTGCATGTCTAAAATCTTGAGAGGAGAATAGAGGAGAAGGGAATAAAACATGGTCATACCCACTGGGGGGTGATTTCTCATTTTCTTTCTGTCTCTCTGGTTAGCACATGTACCCTACAGCAAAAGTCTCTCTCAAAAAAAATCTATAACAGAAAAATGAGAAACAACCTAAGTGACTAATCTAGTGTTATGTTCAAATAACCCCATCCTCTAAAGCCATGAAATAATTTTGTAGAACATTTAATGACATGGAAGGTGTTATAGATTATTAAGTACAAAATAACTTCCCCAAACAATAAGTTATTTATAATGATAATAAAATATGGATAAGCATTTTCATCCACTTTCTTCTAAAATCTCACTAAAATGGCAAAAACAGCAGTGGGAGAGGGATGGGGAGGACCAAAATCCCACCCAAAATCACACATAAAAACTTGGGAATTGTGGGCCAGCAGATGGAGTGATGGTTAAGGCAACCGGATGCTAGATTGCTGACTGCAGTTCTAGTCCCAGACTTGCAGCTTGGAAAACACACCAGCACGTGTGTGCATGCCCAGAATCCCAAGAGGAGAGTGGAAGAGAGAGAATTGCAGCATGGCTGTAGCTCACTGGAGGGTGCTTTCTCACTTTCCATCTCTCACTCTCTTTCTCCCTGTCAGTCTCCTGAGAGCAAGTGCACCCTATGGCAAAATTTTTTTTAAAAACGGAGGCTGTGGAGCCCGCAGGTGGTGTAGTAGTTAAGGTACTGGACTCCCATGTGGTTGACTGCAGTATGAGTCCCAGACCAGGGCTTGAAACTCAGGGCAGGCATGTGTGTGTATGTGTCTCTGTGTGTGTGTGTGTCCAAAATCTCTAGAGGAGGATGGAGAACGGATTTTGGTGTGGTCATTTCCCCCCACCCCCCACGGGGGTGACTTCTTGCTTTCTGTCTCTCTGTCTCTCCGGTGAGCACACACCCTATAGCAAAAAACTCTCTCGCAAAAAAAAAAAAAGGTGGTTGTTATTTAATTTGCTATAGAGTGTGTTCACTCACCAGAGAGAGAGAAAGAGTGAAAGAACCTCCCAGCAGAGATGGTCACACCACAATCCTCTCTCCTCCATTCAGAATCCATTGGGATTCTGGGCATGTGTACACATCCACACCAGCATGTTCCCCAAGCCACCAGGTCCTGGACTCAAACCACACAGTCAGCCATGTAGGATCCAGACACCTCAACCACCACACCACCGTATGTTTTTAAAAATTCAGAATCTTGGGGCCGGTAGGTGGCATGGTGGTTAATGGCGCTAGACTCCCACATGGCCAACTGCAGTTCGAGTCCCGGACCTGACAGCTTGTTTTCTCAATTTCCCTCTCTTTCTCACTCTGTCTTTATTATTATTAAAAATAATAACAACAAATGGAATTAAATAATTATTTTTAAAAATAATGAATTTATTTAACTCTATTTTATTTATCGTTTATTTAAATTGACCAGAGAGAAACAGAAAGGGAAAGTGAGAGAGCAAGCCACTAGGTCTGGGACTCAAACCAGTCGGCCATGTAGGAATCCAGTACCTTTAATCACCAAGTCACCTGCTGGTCTCAAGAATTATTTTAATTTAATTTAATTTAATTTATTTTTATTTGACCAAAGAGGGACAGCCTGAAAAAGAGAGAGAGAGAGAGAGAGAAAGAGAGAGGGAAAGTGAGAAAGCAAGCCGCCAGGTCTGGTACACAAATCTTAATTGGCCATGTGGGAATCCAGCATCCTTAACTACCATGCCACCTGCCAGCCCAATAAAATAATTCTTAAGAAAAAAAAAAAATGGGAGTCTGGCCCAGCCTGGTGGCATAACTGGATAACTGGTAGTGTAGTGGATTGTAATGCTGGAGGCCACATGGCCAGCTACAGGTTTGGATCCCTGGCTTGGTCAACCTGCGACAAACAGAGCATGTGTGAGTGTACCCAAGATCCTGAGCTGGAGGGCCGCGGGAAGGGCAGCACAGCACAGAGAGATGCTGTCAAGGGCGCCTTCTCCTCCTCCCTCTACTTCTCATGTGCTCGCTGTCATAATTCAAAAATTGGGAATCCAAGTGCCTTTGTACTTTTTAACAAAAATATTAGAAGCTATAACAAAACTGAGGGATATTTTAAATTTTCTGAAGGAGAATGCCTTCCAACCTAGAATTCTAAAGCTAAGGTAACAATATTTTCAGACTATAAAGTTATCAAAAGTTGGCCTCCCATGCAATCATCTGATGAAGCTACAGGAGGATGTGATCAATCAAAACAAGAGAATAAACCAAAAAAGAGTAAGGAGGGGATGTAGGAAACAGGGACCCCAATAGGAGAGAGGTGAGTTACAAGCCCAGGTGACAGCTATGAAGCAGAAGAGGACCAATCAGGTGGGGATGTGAGAAGGCTCTGGGAGAGTTTCTGTGAGATGATACCACTGTGCATGAACACAATGAGGAAGCACTGAGAGAACAGAGAAATGTTTGGCTTGAAATAGGGGTGAAAATGAAGAAGAACAGGGGCCAGCAGTTAGCATAATGGCTATGTCGCTGGACTCCTATGTAGTCGACTACGGTTCAAGTCCTGGACCCAGTAGCTTAAACTCACGCCAGGCACGTGTGTGTGCCTGCCCAAGATCCCAAGAGGAGAATGGAGGAGAAGGGATTGCGGTGTGGCCATCGCCCCTGGGGGTGATTTCTTGTTTTCTGTCTCTCTATCTCTCTCTGTCTTTCTGGTGAGCGCATGTGCCCTGTAGCAAAATCTCTCAAAAAAAAATAAATAAATAAAAATAAAATAAAAAAGAACAACAACAAATAAAGGGAAAATGTAAAGCAATTATTAACTCTAAGGAATCAAAAAGCTATGCAGAGGGCCAGCAGGTGGCATGGTGGTTAAATGTGTTGGACTCCCACATGGCCGACTGTGGTTCAAATCCCAGACCTGACAGCTTGCTTTCTTACTTTCCCTCTATCTCTCTGTCACTCTCTGATTGAATTTAAAAATAATAATAATAATAATTGAAGTTAAAGAAAATAACTCTTATTTTTAAAAAAGTTATGAAGAGGTCCAGCCAAGTTGGCTTCACAGCTTGGGAGGCTGGAAGCCTCATGGGGGCAAGTGTTCAATTCTGGGCCAACTTTACACACTGAGCACAGATGTGTGTACCTATAATCATAGCTAACTGGGAGCCTTGGGTGGGAGGATTCACAACACAGTGAGATCCTGCCCAAATACCTCTCTCTCTCTCTCTCATAAAAGAAATAAAATTTAAATTAAAAAAAAAAAAACTGAGCGGAACCAGCAGTTAGC
>NW_006159655.1:1259146-1273104 GCF_000334495.1 Tupaia belangeri chinensis | reverse complement strand
CTAAAAAAAAAAAAAAAAACTTTTAAAAAAAAAAAAAAAAAAACTGGGCCGCCTAGTGCATGGAGGTTAAGGTGGCTGGATCCCATGTGGCCAACTCTGCAGTTTGAGTCCTAGACCAGTGGCTTGAAAATTATGCTGGATGCATGTGCTTGTGTCCCCAAAATCTCAAGAGGAGAATGGAGAAAGAATTATGGCATGGTCATCCCCCCTGAGGGGTGATTTCTCTCTCTCGCTCGCTCTGTCTTTCTGGCAACCAGACACATCCCATGGCAAAATTTTTTTAAAAAGTAATAATAATAAAAGGCAGTGTAGGACAAAACCTATGCATAGGTTGATGGGACTTCAAAAAGTTCATAGAAAAATAGAACTAAAGTACTATATATTTTTTAAGTTTTTCATTTTTTTTCTTTTAGGACAGTGAGAGACAGAGAAGATAAGAAAGAGATAGAGGGAAAAAGGAAGAAAGACAATCACCCTCAACAGAGTCTCACACTGCCATTCCCCTCAGCGCCCCTAGACTGCCAAGATTGGGGTACACGCACCTGGAGTGTACAGGTCTAGTGGGGAACCAACTCCTGATCCCCGCTATGGATTCAGCATCACTTGAGCAATGCCTCACCACTGTGCTAAGTCAGCCCACAAGTTTATTTTAATGCAAAATGTTAGAATTCCATGTGGTTTTTTTCATCATATGAACTAATAGAACACGTGCACGTGAGAGAGAGATAAATGAGCACCCTCCTGAAGGGAGCCCTTCAGCCCATCAGCTCTTGGACATTTGCGTATGTACTTCAGGTGTTTCAGGCTGTCCAGGCCCAAGAATCAAACAGCCATTGCCATTGGGATCCAGCTTCTCTTGAGCAGGGTATTACCACTGTGCCTCAGAACGAGCCCCTTATGAACTTTTCCAGGACTCCTTTGATACTGCACAGCAGGGCTGTAAATTATCTACACAGTGACTACAACGTAAACATTGAATATTGAGTCAATAAAAATGCTACAACTCTGAGAAGGATGGCGGATAGGAATGGCATGTTGGGCAGTGGATGAAAGGGAATTAAACCCCTCACCCTTCCATAATGAGAAGTCAATAGGTACATAGGGAAACTCCAAAGGACTCAGGTAAAGAATTTCATTAGCTCTGAGAACAGGAAGTGAGGGTGAGCAGGGGGTGCTGCTTTTCCTATTGGTTCTTATACAGCTCTGCGACTTATTAAACCATGTATACGTTTACACTTTTATAAAATGAAGACTAAAAACTAAACGAAATGAAAACAAACTGTTCTGCTCCAATCACCTGTCACCCACCATTGCACTGACCTAGTTAACATCTGACATCTGTCCTCTGTGGGGCCAGGGGCTGTTTGTGTCTGCCTGTGTCTTACTGATCCCGGGTGTCTAATGTAGGGCCTGCCAGGGAATAGCTGCTCCATAAATCCTTAGATGAACGAATGATTTTTTATTTAACAAGATATATATGCAGACCTAGGTAAGGAGAATGCTCTGTAACAAAATACTAACAGGAGTTCTCATTTGGTGGCGAGGTCACAGGTCAGGTATTTTCCTATAGTCGATGACAATTCTTTCATTGGTAAGCATTCGTTTTGTAATAAAAATGTATGGGGCTCAGTAAAAACCGGCAGAACGTCATTACACTTGCCTCTCGTTTTTGAGGCTTCAGCCTGCATCCAACTGACCCCACCAGCTTTTCCTATCTGACTCCTAAGGCCCAGGCTTTCACAGTGCTGGCTCTAACAAGGCTATTCGCATGCAAGGACGTCTTCCAACTGCTACTGTTTCTGCTCCTGCAACTCCATGTGTCCGCCACGTGTCCACTGTGCCGGCAAGTGTGTGTTCTTCCGAGACCGTGGAAATCAACATTGTAACTCACAGAGCTTGCCATCCGCAGGAGCGCCAGAAATAGCAACGGTGACCAAGCATGGCACAACACAAACGAGAAGTTACCTGTGGCTTTCTTCATGCTGTTACGAGGCCGAGCAGGTGTGGGACGGAGGGTTTTCACGGGGTCTTTGGGCCCTTCTTGACAGTCTCCCCCTCGAAAGCCAGGGCAACATCTCCACTCCAGCTGTGTCACTGTCTTGTACCTCGTGACGTATCTAGGTCTGAAGCTGACCCGATACCTGTGGAAAGAAAATACAGCATCCCTCTTTACAGGCCCTCCCAGTGCTGGGCGCTAATGGAGAGGCCCCAGTGTACACAGGGCCCTGCTTTCTCTCCTAGGCTGACCTGGAAGGATGCGGGCTCTCAGTCCATTCCAGCTTAGCTCCAAAACCAGATCAGCCTCAGGAAGGCAGGACTCCCTGCATGGGACATTGGCCTCCTTCAGCCAACCTCCACCTGCACCAACTGCACCCCACCTCAACAGCCCAAGATCAGACAGTTTAGAAAAATGTGACCCTACAAGTTCTATTGATGCAAAAAGGTGGGGTTTTTTGTTTGTTTGGTTTTGGTTTTTTAGGTTTTTGCCTGGAGAGAGGCAGAGAGAGAGAGAGAAAGAAAGTGAGAAATCACTCCCCAGGGACAATTGTCACACTATAAACCCTTCTCTTCCATTCTCTTGGGATTTGGGGCATGCATGCACATGCCCCTGGCATGATTTTCAAGCCACTGGTACTCGTCCTGTGGTCAGCCATGGGGGACTCGAACACCTTAACTACCGCACCCCCTGCTGGCCCTTGATGCCAAAATTGTTAGTCCTCAAACAGATTTTGTTTCACCAACAAGCAATTGTTCTACAATTTACTGCTTTGGGGGGACTTTTTTTTTTCAGATGTCATTTCAGGGTTATTTAGTTTTGTATTTGAAATATTCTTGGTAGGCTACTGTGACTCATGCCCCAGTGTGTCCCTGGTCACCCCAGAGCCCCCGTCATTGGGCCCTAGCTCAGGGTCCCCAGTCATGCACAAGACAAGATGTTGAGGCACAGCCTGGAAAACCGGAATTCTCAAATATCACAAAAGTGTGTAAGATGTAAGATGCTGTCAGAAAGGTGGAGAAGCATTGGGACCTGCAGTTAGCATAATGGCTATGTCACTGGACTCCCACGTGGTCGACCGCGGTTCACGTCCTGGACCCGGTGCTGTCCTAAACCTTTGCTGCCTGTGTGCAGAAAACTGCCAGGCTATGAGACAAAGCAGACCCTTGGTGAATGAAATCAACATGTACACCTCTACAGAGACCCCAAATTTAAAGCCAGGCCTGAAAAACTTGGCTGATAAGTTTGCCAAACTTCAGGATTATTGACAAGCCAAGGTTGAAAAGACATGATGCCAAAGTATTTGAACCTTTGAAAGCTTATGGAACCATCGTAAAAATGAAATGGGATGACCTCGAAGCCACATTAACAGCACGGAATCAAGGAGCTAAGCAGTTAACTCAGAAAGAACACATCAGAGAAACTCATGTGATCCACATGTTATTTCACAAGCAGAAACCGAATTAGAGAGCTACAGTGGATGCTACCTGAATGACTCGTCATCTAGAAACTACTGACAATTCTGAAAGGTAGAAAGGAAAGAATATAAGGATTATATTTTCAGAATTTATCACAACTGAAATGTTAGTTCATGGCAAAGCTTTAGAGGTCTACACTGGTGCCTACCAAAATATACAAAAGATCGGGGCCAGCAGATGGAGTAGTGGTTATGTTGCTAGACTCTACCATGGCTGACCATGGTTCGAGTCCCAGACCCAGTAGCTTGAAAATCATGTTGGGCATGTGTGCGTGCATGCCCAAGATCCTGAGGGAAGAATGGAGGAGAAGAGATTATAGTATGGCCATACCCCCTGGAGGGTGATTTCTCACTTTCCCTCTCATTGTCTCTCTCTGGAGAGTGCAAATGCCCTAATGAAAAACCTCTTAAATAAACAAATAAATACACACACACATATAGATTGATGAGGTTGAAGAATCAGAGGTTTTCCAAAATTCTCTGTATCCACAAGATTATACATCTCAATTAGATATTACAAGAACAAATTCAGTCACCTCTTCAGAGATCACTGTCAGCTCAATGTGTCTCTGGAACAGGATAGACAGGATTGACAAGCAGAAGATGACGATGATAATGATGAAGGCCCAGACTTCACCCTCCTGCCCCCCGGATCTGGTCAGGAGCCAGGACAAGCCAATCAGCAGCATCTGTATTTGAGTTCTGAGCAGTTGCATTCAGGGATTAGGACCACCGCAGACCCTCTGCCCAGACTTCACCCTCCTGCCCTCAGATCT
Source organism: Tupaia belangeri chinensis (assembly GCF_000334495.1). Classification (NCBI taxonomy): domain Eukaryota; kingdom Metazoa; phylum Chordata; class Mammalia; order Scandentia; family Tupaiidae; genus Tupaia; species Tupaia belangeri. Next base: position 1,268,855 of record NW_006159655.1, on the reverse strand, counting down.
AATCAAGAATCAGGTTAGAGCACACTATTTATTCTCTCTGTCTCTCTCCATCTCTATATATATTTAAAGAAATTTTTTTAATTTTTAAACTTCTTAGCTTTCTGTCACTCTTTTGTCTTGCTAACTCTTACCTTTTCCCCTGCCCCCACAGGACAAGCCAATCAACAGTAATCTATATTTATGCAGCGTACTAGTGCACAGTACGATTTTCATTTTGCGACCAAAAAATGGTTTTTTTAATTGTTTTTGTCTTGTTTTTGCTCTTTAATTTTTTTTCTATTCCTTTTCCTTTTGTTTTGACCTTTCTCACTTTTCTGCTCAGCCTCCACACACTAATTTCCTAGAGAGGTCTAGGTGCTCAGTAGTCAAACATCTGAATACTTTTAGGGTCAAATTAATCCTCAATTTTCACTGAATCAGCTGTGCAAAGGGAGGAAAACTGTACTGTTTAGAGACTGTAGGTCACCTCCTTTTGCATGACTCTAAATGCTCAGATTTAACTCCAAAAACTAGGAAAAAAAAAATAATTTATTAGATGGCCAGAAACCACCTCAGAGGTACAAGAAATATGAGAAATCAAGAAAATATCACTTCTATAAAGGAAAAGAACAACTCTTCTTCCTCCACAGACAATACAAAAGAACTTCTGAAAATGTCAGATAACGAATTTTAAATATTCATAGTGACAAAGCTAAAAGAGATGCAAGAGAAGAGAGACAATGAACTCCAGAAGATTCAGGAGAAAAGAGATACCAAGTCCCAGGAGGTGAGGAATTTCTTGTACGATCTGAAAAAGGAAATACACATCATAAAAAAGAATCAAATGGAATTGTTAGAGATGAAGGCTGTAATAGAGGAACTCAAAACTTCCTTTGAAAATATCAAAAGCAGATTAGATCACACAGAAGATTGAATCTCAGATGTGGAAGACAGGACCTCTGACCTAAAAAATTCATCATAGAGAGTGAGAAAATAACCCAAAAAATTAGAATAATATGCGAGTAATAGTAGATACCATTAAACGCCCAAACATTAGATCATCAGGGGTTCTGAGGGTGATGGAACCCGCGGCGCTGTCTGAGCGGCGGCCGTCTTCCCAATTATTTTCCCTGCACGGTTCACTCTACTGCCAGGACCTCTGACCTAAAAAATTCATCATAGAGAGTGAGAAAATAACCCAAAAAATTAGAATAATATGCGAGTAATAGTAGATACCATTAAACGCCCAAACATTAGATCATCAGGGGTTCTGAGGGTGATGGAACCCGCGGCGCTGTCTGAGCGGCGGCCGTCTTCCCAATTATTTTCCCTGCACGGTTCACTCTACTGCGATGTGTGGTCCTGACCTTCTCTCCAGATGCTGAGGTACCTGTATTCTTGGCATAGGCCCATACTCAGCTGTAGATGCAGTAGGCTGTGCCTTCTGAAGCAATATCTGTTTACAATGAAGTTACAATCTCCAAGTACTTTTGTCCCTACAGGTTTACCTGCTAACGCAAGTTTTGAAGAATTTAACAAAGTCAGTAAAAATGTCGAAGGTTTTTCACCAAAGCCAATGACTCTTTTGGCATCATTATTTAAAGTACAGGATGATGTCACAAAATTGGATTTGAGGTTGAAGATTTCAAAAGAAGAGAAAAACCTTGGTTTATTTTTGGTTAAAAATAGGAAAGATTTAATCAAAGCCACAGACAGTTCCGAACCATTGAAGCCCTATCAAGACTTCATTATAGATGTAAGTATCTACTTGGCTTGATCAGAATAGAAGTCTGTAAACTGCTGAGAGTAGGACTGATTATTAAGTCAAAAGTTTCTAAAACTAAGATCCTAAGTAAGCATTGAAATATTTGGTTTTGGCATTTAGTCTAGGGAACCTGATGCGACTCTCCGAGTATGTGAACTGCTCAAGTACCAGGGAGAACACTGTCTTCTGAAGGACATGCAGCAGTGGTCTGTTCCTCCATTTCCTGTGAGCGGCCATGACATTAGAAAAGTGGGCATTTCTTCAGGAAAAGAAATCGGGGCTCTATTACAACAGTTGCGAGAACAGTGGAAGAAAAGTGGTTACCAGATGGAAAAAGATGAGCTCCTCAGTTACATCAAGAAACCGTAAACTGCTGAGAGCTGGCTACTAAACAGTTTTTTGGTAAGACTAGCTTTTTTTCTCCCTTCTTTTAGTGAGACTTAAGAAACTCCAGATGAATAAAAGCCAGTTTACAATGACTTTAGAATGAAAAATTTTACTTCAGGCACTGAAATCTCCCTTGCAAGAAAAGTATAGACTTTTTAAAATTTTTAGGGCAGTGGAAGTTGTTTATTGTCTACGATCAAAATAATGGAATTACTTTGTACAATGTTTAAGCCTCAGTTCTCCTCTGAATTCCAAAATAAACTTGTGCCTGAAAAGAAAAAAAAAAAAATTGGATCATCAGCATCCCAGAAGGTGAAGAAACTAATAAGGGCAATGACGATCTCATCCATAAAATCCTGGAAGAAAACTTTCCAAACCTAGAGAGGCACTCAAATAACCAAACTCAAAATCAGGAAAAGAAATTGGGGCTCTATTACAACAGTTGCGAGAACAGTGGGAGAAAAGTGGTTACCAGATGAGCTCCTCAGTTACATCAAGAAACCATAAACTGCTGAGAGCTGGCTACTAAACAGAACAGTTTTGGGTAAGACTAGCTTTTTTCTCCCTTCTTTTAGTGAGACTTAAGAAACTCCAGATGAATAAAAACCAGTTTACAAGGACTTTAGAATGAAAAAAAAAAAAAAAAAAAAAAAAATACAAAGGACCCCAGATAGAATCAATCCAAAAAGATCTTCTCCAAGGCACATCATAGCCAGATAGAGACAAGATACTCAATTTGGCAAAAGAGAAATGTCAAGATATTTTCCAAAGATATCCCATAAGGCTAACATCGAACCTCTCATTGGAAACAATGCAAACAAGGAAAGAATGGGAAAATATATTCAAAGTGTTCAGTGAAAAACAATGTCAACCAAGAATTCTATACCCAGCAAGATTATCTTTCATATGGGGAAAAAAAGACAAAAACATTCTCAGATAAACAAAACCTGAAAGAACTTACCAACACTATACCAGCTCTCCAAGAAGTGCTGAAGGGACTATACCAGAAAAACTAAAGTTGGATACACAGAAATAAGAGTACAAAAAACAACCAAGAAAATGGACAACCTAATGGTGGGAGAATGGCTAGCCTGATGGTAGAGACAAGTCCAGAGCTGAATGTTAAATTCCAGAGTTTAAATGGAAAGATCAGACCATAATAACACTGAAAATTCAATAGAAGAATGATTAAATACATGACACTGAACCAGTAAAATAGGATTGACTTTAGAATAAAACAGTACAGATTTTCTTCAATGCTTTGATTTCCATATTTAAGGATTTTTGTCTTAAACTGTTGATAGGTTTATCCACCTATTATTTGAACTGAATCCTAACCATTTTCCTGGCTTTAAGTTTTAAGCAGATTTCTTGTAAAAATTTTTTATTTTGATCTTTTAAAACTAAAATGTTTTTCTCTTAAAGTGAAAAAATGCATTAAAAATACCTATTAATACCTGTGTAATGACTGCAGTAAGCTATATAGCCCCAGCGAGATGCTACTTTATGTTCACTTTACTCACTGAGGTTTACACCTAAAGTCAGACATGTGTCCATAGATATGTATATATCAGCTGTGCTTGCCATTGAAAGTTTTTAAATCAGTTAAGATCTTTAGTGAATCAATAAAATGTGAAAAAAAAAAGGCATGGAAAACAATTATACATACCAGAGATAGTGTGGGAAAAGGGGAGGAATTGGCAGAGAGGGAGAGGTAGGGAATCAAGCGGGGAAGAAAAAAGGCAAAACATATAAGAAACATGAAATAGAAAATGATTTGTTGATGATGACATGTATGGTAACATCCTTGACTGGGCCAATATACAATGTATTCTGGATGAAAAATCTCACTTGTACTATATTGAAGTACAGTGAATAACTGTAAATTAATTAATTAATTAATTAAAATTTATAATAGAAGAGTCAGATGTTACAGAAGAAAATTAATTTTCTTAAGTAAACTTCACATTTCCATTTTTATCTTAAATGACTTGCAATACAAGATTACTAAATTATAAAACTTTACAATATTTGATATGTTAAACTTCAAAATGAAACGCTACAAGTGGAAAAATAATTAAAGGAAATTTATGCTGACCAAAAATGAAAGTTCTAAAAAAAAGGTTACATAACAGTCACTTCTGTGTCCTACCTGATAGTATATGATCTTTTTGTATATATTCCATTTTTTTAAAGATCATATATTTCAACATATTTCATATTAATGTACTATATACCTAGTTGAGTTTGCAGTACGTAAGTAGATGATAAAAACCAAGATCTAAGGGGCCAGCAGGTGGTGTGGTGGTTGAGGGCACTGGACTCCCACATGGCCAACCACAGTTCGAGTACTGAGCCTGGAGGCTTGCTTTCTCTCTCTCTCTCTCTCTCTCTCTCTCACTCTGTCCCTCCTTGGTCAAATTAAAATAAATAAAGTTAAATAAAATAATTCTTTACAAAAAACAAGATCTAACAATCCCATTTAGTTTCTTTTAGGTGAAGACTCTATACTTTATCACCGGAAAAGGATCCTATATAGTAGATCTTTTCATTTTTTTAAGAATTATTTATTTAATTTTATTTATTCATTCACATATTTTAATTTGACCAGAAAGGACAGAGAAAGAGAGAGAGAGAGAGAGAGAGAAAGTGAGAAAACAAGCCACCAGATCTGAGACTCGAACTGTGATTGGCCATGTGGGAGTGTCCAGCACCTTAACCACCACACCACCTGCTGGTTCCCTATATAGTAGTTCTGATTACATACAAATTCTGTTCCATGAAGTCTTAAGTAAAAAAAATTTTTTTTTTTACTTTTCCTAAAATGTTATGTTTCATCATTTGATATATAAACATATATATTTACTTTTAAGATAAGTATAATAGAATAAAGGTAGTGGGATACTAAGATATCAGTGTTTTTCTTTTTTCTTTTTTTGGACATGTTTTTGCTATAGGGTATATGCACTCACCAGACAGACAGAGACAGAAAGCAAGAAATCACCCCCTAGGGGAGATGGCCACACCGCAATCCCTTCTCCTCCGTTCTCCTCTCAGGATCCTGGGCACGCACGCACACGCGCCCGGCGTGAGTTTAAGCCACCGAGTCCGTGATTCGAACTGTGGTTGACTAATGGGAGTCCAGTGACATAGCCATTAAGATAACTGCTGGTCCCGATATCAGTGTTTTATAAATACATATAAAGCAGAAATTTTAGCTTGAAAAAAGCCACAACTAACCTGATTCTGTCTTTTAAGACAAAACTGTCACCCTAAGCCTTTATATATGGTACTACAACTTCTCAAAAGCTAGTATTGAGTTGTCGGGAAAGCCATGACCCATGTGATGACCTAATAATTTGTTGGAATGTTGCTTCATCATGGGACACTATAAATGATTCAAAAACAAACAAAAATCCAACCTTGGCACCCTCATCCCTCATATTATCCACATATTTACCAACATGCCTTCTTTACTTTCCCCCCTCTTTTTAAAACTATCTGAGGATACATGTGGTCACCAGAGACAGAGAGAGGGAGCGGGAGAAAGCATCCCTACTGGCTGTGGTCATGTCACAATCTCTTCTTCACTTCTCCATCCCATTAGGATTTGGGCACATACATGTGCCCGGCATATTTTGCAAGCTGCCTGGACCAGGATTCACACTGCCATTGGCCAGGTAGGATCTGCTCCCTTAACTACCAACCTACGGCTGCCCCTGTGCCTTCTTTGCCTAGCGCTGCTTAACAAAGGCAGCAGGTCATGGGCCTTCAAGGGAACACCTCTATGACCTGTGTCCAGATCTTCATATCAAGAAGCCCTGGTCCATACTGCCTGGCAGACATTAGGAAGCAGAACTGGACGCATCGAAAAGCCCTGGTAAAAGTGCACATTCCCTGACGTGCTGGCAGCTCAGGAGACCTTTGCAGAGAGCTGCAAAGCGCTCCGACGAGGGCTGGGCCTGGGCCTGGAACAGTCAGCCACGACCCAACGAGGATGGATGGAGCCAGGATCCCTGCTCCCAGCAGAAAATGGCCTGGCCACACAGGACAGACCTGCCCTAATTTCCCCGGCTTCTATGTTCTGGCTCAGCACTGTGGCTCCCTTGAACCTCTCCGCTTTCTCTTCAGTTCCTACACCAGCACTAGCAGCTGGCCTTTGTTTTGGGCCAGTTCCCAGGAAGAAACAGGCTTTGTATCGCTCCCCTAGGACTGCTATGTGCTGCTCACAGGCCCGCAGCCACCTCAGGCACCACCTGTGGCAGCTGGACTTCAAAGTCAAGTTCCTAAGGAAAGCACAAGTGCCTGAATGTGACAGACCTGACACCTTCCCCAGGGTCAGAGCCATGACAATTAAACCTCAGTTTAAGGACAGGCTGGAGTCCCACAGAATCCCAAGAAGGCCCAGGAGGCAGCAGGGCTGCCAAGCACAGCAGTGTTCCTCACACCTTTCCCTGTCCCCTTGTTCTTTCAGTGACTCTCAACCTGGGCCACATCTTCACAGGTTCCGACTCTGGGGTGGGGCCTGCCCATGTGGATTTTGAGAAATTCCAGAGGGAACTGGAGAGAAAGTCCCATGAGCACAACAAAAATGCAAGGGTTGGTCGCGGGAGTGGGGGAGGAAGTGTCGGGATGGGGCAAGACCCGTCCAGGCTCTTCATTCGCTCGTTCCTACCGTATCCTCCGTAAAGACACCAACAGGATTTCTCCTCGCACAAGTGGGAGAACGGGCTCGTGAGATTAAGTCACTTGTCCAGGTTCAAACAGCCAGGAAGTGGCAGGGCTGGAATTCAAATCCAACTACCCCCCCCCAACCCTATACCACGCTACCAGCCCACAGATATGCTTCGCTCCAGATAACGCCTTATATGCAAGGAAGCAGCAACCCGAGATATTCCAGAAGGCCCTGAAAGCCAGGTAAGGAGGAGCTGACCTTCCTTTGGGCAACCTCATGCCTGAGCACCTGACTCATCCAGGTGCATAAGCCCTCCAGCTCCTCCCTCTCCACCTAGCAAAAGAATCCTTTGCGTGGTTCTCAAAGATAAAAGAAAAAAAAAAGAAAGAAAAGAAATTCCACTTTATTGTTTTGCATAGTCAAGAGCATAACGCTGGAAAAATGCGTAATCTCAGAAAAACTCCACCCCCCTGAGCATTAAGACTGAATGTGAAAATGTTAGTGCTCAGGTTTTGTTCATTTGCCAGCAGATGACAGTCTCTGTGAAACCCTTTCCCACACAGACAAGGCTGAGCCAGGACCAGAGGGCCAAAGCAGACAGCTCTGGTCCTGGAAGAGAAAAGAGATGTCCCTTCCCCTGCAGCCTGGCCCCATCCCACTGCGCCAGGGGCTTCACCCCTGACCCCAGGAGCCCTTTCTCTTCCAACACACCTCATTCTTTTCTTACTCTGGAGCCAGCTCCTGACTTAGGAAAGTTCTCTGGAGTCCCCCTAACCCCACCCACACTCCCCACTCCCACCTGAGGCTCCCCAGCTGCTGTCGGGTTTCCTGAGATGGGGCTCAGGTTAACAGCCTTCCTGAAGAGGTTTCAAGTCAAGTGTGGAGAAGAGGCCTTGCTGGTGGGCGGTGGGACAGCTGGAAATGATCAGGCAGCACCTTCAGCCGTGGGAAAGCTGCACTCACATACCGACCTCACGGCAGATGACAGGGATCCCTGCTAGATGGCCCTCAGGCCCCAGTCGGGGGAGCTGCAGGAGAGGATGAAGTGGTCGTCCAACTCCACAAGCCTACTGGGATTTTCCTGGCAGAAAGCAGTTCCCACTGGGACCAGCAGTTAGCGCAATGGCTATGTCGCTGGACTCCCATGTAATCAACCGTGGTTCGAGTCCCAGACCTGGCACCTTAAACTCACACCGGGAGCCTGTGCGTGGGTGCCCACGATCCATTCCCCCTGGGGGGTGATTTCTCACTTTCTGTCTCTCTGTTTCTCTCTGTCTTTCTGGAGAGCGCACATGCCCTATAGCAAAAACCTCTCCAAAAAAAAAAGAAAAGAAAGCAGTTCCTGCTAACCCAGCCTGGTTCCTAGGGTGGTAGGATTCCTGGGCCCCCACCATCGCCAGCACTGGAGAAAATATCCAAGCCAGCGAGCCCTAAATCAGGGTCAGGATCATGGCAGTGGCAGTTGTAATGCCACTGGACCCACACGGGAGAAGTTCTGGTTCACGTCCCGAAGCCGCCCTGAGCATGCTGGGCATGCCCGTGATCTGGGGCTGGCGGGGGCTGGGGTGGAGGTGGATTGCAGTGCAGAGACACTGTTGGGGCTGCTGTTTCTCTCCCTCTTTCTCTGTGTGTCTCTCTCTGTGTCTCTTTTTCTCCAGGAGGAAATAAGTGAATAAACCTTTAAAATAAAAATGTCAAGACCTTTACCTATCCTACCCCTGAAATTCTAATTTAATTTGTAGCAGTGGGTAAAAGTCATCAAGTAATTGTCAAACACAGTCAGAGTCAAGAGACCCCAAACCGAGGCTCCATCTCCACTCCAGGGACTCCAGCCTTCCTCTGCACTGGGTCTGGAGCAGGAGTCTCTGAGACCACCAGGGCCCTGAAGGACCAGACAGGGAAGTGCCCACTAGACACTGGGTTAGTTAACGAACTGCCCTCTGCACGAGTCCAGGCAGAGCTGGGCAGGGCTGGGTGGGGCTGCGACTCCGGCTTCCCTCTCAGTCTTGGTGGGACTGTAACAGCCTCCCCGCCCTCGCGCTCCAGATAGGACAGCCAGACAGCTGTCAGCCACTGCCTTCCAGCCACCAAACTTTCCTGAGCTCCCCTCCACTCTCCCCTACTCTTCTCCCCTCCCCCTTCCTCCACAGAAACCCTTTTGGGGAAAGAACCAAGAGTTAACCTTTTTTTTTTTTTAAAAAAAAGAGGTTTTTTGTTTTTGTTTTTGTTTTTGCTATAGGGCACTTGCACTTGCCACAGAGACAGAGAGACAGAAAGCGAGACATCACCCCCCAAAGACAGATGGCCTTGCTGCAATGCCTTCTCCATTCTCCCCTCCGGGTTTTGTGCGCACATACACACACACACACACACACACACACACACACACACACGTGCCCAGCGTGAATTCAAAGCTGCTGGCTCAGGATTTGAACCATAATCAACTACATGGGAGTCCAGTGACATAACCATTATGTTATTTCCTGGTCCAGAGTTCACCATTTTCATGACTACAGCCACAGACTGGCCCAAGAGATTCTACTGAGAAGGAGGGTGGCAAAAAATATATAAAATCTGAAAAAATAAATCAGAATTTAGGGAGCACAGGACTGGAAGTGCCCAGGTAAAATAGAATGTGATAAAATACGCTGGGAGTCCAGTGACATAACCATTATGTTATTTCCTGGTCCAGAGTTCACCATTTTCATGACTACAGCCACAGACTGGCCCAAGAGATTCTACTGAGAAGGAGGGTGGCAAAAAATATATAAAATCTGAAAAAATAAATCAGAATTTAGGGAGCACAGGACTGGAAGTGCCCAGGTAAAATAGAATGTGATAAAATACGCCTCTGCTTCACCCCCCCCCCCAGGACCCCTTTCTGGTAGCGGAGGGGAGCCCCT
>NW_006159655.1:1254661-1259099 GCF_000334495.1 Tupaia belangeri chinensis | reverse complement strand
TCCCCCCCCCCCCCCAAGACCCCTTCCTAGTGACGGAGTGGAGACCCTATTCATAACATGCTTCAGTTTCTACTTGGATTTGCTGTTCAACCTTCATTTTCCCTACCAGGCTGTAAGCCCCATAGGGCAAGAATTCCTGTTGATTTTGTTCCCTACAACAAGACATCCTCATTTTCAAAAATTAATACACTTACTTTTTTCGGAGCAGCCTAAGTTCACATTCAGTGGGAGGTTTAACACTTCTCATTTGGACACATGTATAGTGACATGTATCCACATAACAGCATCATACATGTGCTGCTGTCCCCTCACATGCACACATTTCCCCGTTATCAGCGTCCCCGCAGAGTGGCACGTGTGTTACAGTTGACAATACAGTATGAACATCTCCCTAGAATTCATGTGTTGGGGTTTGGTCGTTTTTTAAAGGGAAAAGATAATCCCTTCATGGTATCCCAGGGTGGGGCCTTTGGGTGTATAAGGTCATTGAAACGGGGCTCTATAACAGCTTTGGTGAGTTCATGAGAAGGGTAAGGAGACAAGAACAGGCGAAACTATGGACACTTCTCAGCTCAACAGTGAGCCCTCCGCCATGTTGCAGCCTCACTAGAAGTCGGCCCCGGGACCGACCTTCAGACCCTGCGCTGAGTAAATCTCTAATCTGATGAATCGCGCAGTTTCAGATACTTCTCGTGGCAATGCAGCAGCAGGCTAGTACAGTCGATGAGCCTGCATTGAAGCATCATCATCACGCGGGATCGTAGTTTACACTAGGATTCCCTCTTGGGGTCGTGCGTTCTATGGATTTGGACAAATGTATAGTGACGGCGTCCTCCTTCCAGCCTCACACTGAACAGTTTCACCGCCTGCTCCCACTAAGCCCCGGCAACCCCTGATCTTTTCACTGTGTCCATAGTTTCGCCTTTCCCAAAATGGCAAGGAGTTGGAATCACATAGTTTATAGTCCTTTCAGATAGGCTTCTTTCACTTAGTAACACAAATTTAAGTTTTCTCTGTCTTCTTATGGTTTAATAGTGCATTTCTTTTTAGTGCTGACTAATATTCCACTGCCCAGGACATCCCCATTTTATAATGCACTATCTACCCTTTATAGGAGTTCAATCAACAGTTAACTACTAGTCATTAATTAAATCAATCAAACAATCAGACTTTGTTTTGTTTTGTGTTTAGGTTTTTGCCATAGGGTGCATCCACTCATGAAAAGATACAGAGAGAGGGAAAGTGAAAAAATCACCCCCTGGGGGGAGGGCCATGCTGCAATCCCTCCTCCTTCATTCTCCTATCAGGATGTTGGGGGAGGGCCATGCTGCAATCCCTCCTCCTTCATTCTCCTATCAGGATGTTGGGGGAGGGGCATGCTGCAATCCCTCTTCCTTCATTCTCCTATTAGGATGTTGGGGGATGGCCATGCTGCAATCCCTCCTCCTTCATTCTCCTATCAGGATGTTGGGCACACATGTGCTGGGATGATTCTTTTTTTATTATCATAATATTGTTTATATTACATTGAATCACATATAACCTTACAGTGTATTATATTTCTTTTTCCATAAGGAATACCATGCATATCGCTCAATACAAAGACATTAAAATCCCCCTCATCATCATTATTTTTTTGCTGGGGTGATTTTCAAGATACCAGGTCTGGGACTTGAAAGGCAGTGGACCATATGGGAGTCCAGCCCCTTAACCACCACACCACCTGCTGGCTCCATGATCAATCAGAGATATTTATTAATGATACTAGGTCTACTTTTGCCAAGGTTTTAGGGAGCTCTATACCCATATTAAAAAGCCCAGAGTTATCTTCAGGTCTAACCTTAAACAAATGTAACTTTCTGAGTTTTTCTAGAACCAAATCAAGCTCCAGCAGCCTCAGGTCATGATGAACTGGGCAGGTATCATACTCAGAGGGTGACCTCAGTATTGTGCCGTCAACTCAGGTAGCCACTAGTCACATGTGGCTATTAAATTTAAACTAATGAAAACTAAATAAAATTCAGGCTGGCTCCATGACTTCCTGGATAAGGCAGTCAGCTTCCACATGGCCACCTGCACAGCCCCAGTGTATGCCCACAATCCTAAAGGGAGGAAGAGAGAGAGAAGAGATTGCGGTATGACTATACCTCATGGGGTGTGCTTCCTCTTCTCTTCTTTCTCTGTCTCTCTGGTGAGCATATGTATTTGCTAGCAAAACACACACACACACACACACACACACACACAAAAGCTAAGCTAAATAAAACTAAATGTTTAGTGTCTCAGTCACAAAAGCCACATTTCAAGTACTTGATAGCCACGTGTGGCCAGTGGCTACAGTAACAGACAGCACAAATGTCTCCATCATCACAGAAAATCCTAATCCTATTGGTCAGGGCTGGCCTAGAGAGTCATGAGATTGTCAAGGAATCAGCCCCGGGGACACATCTCGCGATGTCTGTCCAGACCAACCTGTCTTCTTTCTCATCCCACATCCCTTCTAGAGAACTAAAAACAGAATGTGTCTCTGAAAATAACCACACATCGCTGGGGAGCGATTGTCCAGAGAGCCTTCCACCAGGTAAGGTTCTTTGCCCTGTATTTAGCATTTACTTGTATTTTATTTTAACAGAGGCTCCTGAAAAACTGCACAAATCAAAAGCCCAGAGTTCCCTTGGGGACACCCACTTGTCCAGATTTATCACCAGAACAGACTTTCCAGAAAATTCTCCATTCAGGCATGGCCTGCACCCAAAATCCTGGAGCCAGCTCTGCCTGCTTCATTCCACGTATGGAACTGAGAGGATGAAGAAGGGCACTAGAGAGGTGCTTCTCGTGGGTTGGGAGAGTATCCTGGCGAGGCCTGGAGAAACCATCCAGCCAGGGAGAAGGAAAACTAGCGTGTAACAGCAAGAGGTCACTCACTGAGATCCAGGATCGCTCACACACTCTACCCAGTATCCAGCTTCCACTCTCGGTTTCTCCATAGAGCCATAGATCAGCCAGAGCAATTTGTTTTGTTTGTAATTGTGTAAAATACACATTGCATACAATTCAGCAATGTATCCGTGTTTAAGTGTTCGGTTTGGTGACATGAAGCACACGCTTTGTTGTGCAGCCATCACCACCTTCCACTTCCAGAAATTTTCATCTTCCCTGGGAACGAAACTCGGTACCCATTCACACTAAGCCCCATCCCCCTAACCCCCAGCACCCGGCAACCTCCCTTCTACTTTCTCATGAATTTCACGGCCCTCAGCACGTAGGAAAGTGGACTGGGAGAGCATTTGTCTTTTTGTCACTGATAGCATTTCACTTAGCATAACGTCCTGGAGGTTCAACCATGTTGCTGGTCGTGTCCGGATTTCCTTCCTTTCATCGAGTAATTCGCTTTTCCAACGTCTGGTCCCAGGACGCCATTTCAGAAACTGACAAGACAGTAGACTGATTTTCTAGAAGCTACTTGTGACCAAAGGCTTTCTGTGTTTGTGTTGGGATTTTCGTTTAATGTTTTACTGTCAGTCAGTGAATAAATATACTACCTATTTATATTTATTAATACTTTGCTAAAAGTAAATAGTTGGCAGCAGGGGCTCTAAAGCTTGAAATCAGAAGTGATTTCAGAACCATGTTGTAGGAGAAGTGACTGCCCCAGTGGAAGAAACACTTCCCATTTTAACATACTTTGATCCTACAGTCAAAAGTTGACCATTTGAATGGCCGGCCCGCCCCTGCGCAGCCGGCCTCTCCCGCGCTGGATGGCCCGGAGGCCGAAAACAAGGTTGAAGAACTTGCAACTTGAGAAGAGGATAGCTACCAGCCCTGCATTGCCTCAGGGGAAAACAGGAACTGTTCTGCCATTCTTGATACCGGAGGACAACTCACACTGCAGATTCCCACAACACCATTCCTGGTAACTACAAGATGACTGCTGTGCCACATCAGCTGATAATCATCCCTGCGTACCAGAACTGCTTTCCTGAAACTGCACTCCCTGGAGACTCACCTACACTTGTGGATCTGCAGGAGACCCTCCCTTAATCCAATCCTGAATAAATCTATGCTCCCTATTGTCAAAAACTTTATGAGCTGATAATTGGAACTCGTGGCCTCTCTCCCTTTACTTGTATGTATCACTTTTTCAATAACTCTTCTGGAAGACAACTGTATATAGCAGAGATAGTGTAATGGGAGAGTGGGAAAGGGTAGAGGGACAAACATAGGGAAAAAAAAAAAAGAGGAAGAGAAAAAAACATATATATATATACACTTAAGCATGAAAGTAGAAATGGAATATTATTGATGATAACATGCTTGATTAAGTCACTATGCAATCTATTCTAGATGGGAAATTACATTTAGTAAGTTGTGATGATGCTCAGGGAACGAATGTTAGGTAACAACAACAACAAAAAAAAACGGTAAAATTATTTGAACC
>NW_006159655.1:1251030-1254236 GCF_000334495.1 Tupaia belangeri chinensis | reverse complement strand
TTGAATGATAAAGCGGGGAGATCGATGCCTCTGTATTGACTGACATGCATGGCATTCCCTTTTGAAAAAGCAATGGAAGTCAATGTAAAGTTATATGTAATCCAATGTAATATAAAGAAGATTATGATGATAATATAAATTAAAAAAAAAGTTGACCATTTGATTAAAAAAAAAAAGAAAGGAAGAAAAGAAAAAAAGAAAGGAAAAGAAAAGAGAAAAAGAAGAAAAGAAAAGAAAAGAAAAGAAAAAGGGAAAAGGGACCGGCAGTAAGCATAATGGCTATGTTGCTGCACTCCAATGTAGTCGACCATGGTTCGAGTCCTGGGGCCAGTGGCTTAAACTCACGCTGGGTGCGTGTGCATGCATGCCCAAGATCCTGAGAGGAGAATGGAGGAGAAGGGATTGTGACGTGACCATCCCCACCGGGGGGTGATTTCTCACTTTCTGTCTCTGTCTCTCTCTTTCTGGCGAGCACACGTGCCCTATAGCAAAAAACCTCTCAAAAAAAAAAAAAAAAGGTTGACTATTTGAAAAGAGGTGCATGTACAAAGGCCGTCTCCGCGCTATCAGGAGACAGGTTCTGACCCCTGCGGTCCTGTACAAGGCTAACGCTAACATCTTAGTCAGAAAAAGTCTTCCCACTCAAGATAACGCGAAGCAACTACAGACATTCTTGCAGCTTAAAGCTGATCAAACTTGAAAAAGCAGAATTTTTACATTATTTGTTTCTGCTACATTATTCTTTTTTGTTGTTGTTTTAAGGTTTTTTTCCTTAGGGTGTGTATGCTTCCTGGAGAGACAGAGGGAAAGTGAGAAAAATCACCTGGGGGGGGGATGGCCACACCACAGTCTCTTCTCTTCTATTCTCTTCCAGAGATTTTGGGTACACACGCACAAATGCCTGGCATTGAAACCCAGAGTTAAAAGCTACTAGATCAAGACTCAAGCCAGAGTTGGCCACAGGGGGTCCAGCGTCTTAACCACCATGCCACTTCCTGGCCCCACATTGTGCATTTTTTAAAATATATTTTTACTTTATTTTATTTATTCATTCATTTATTTTAATTTGATGAGAGAGAGAGAGAGAAAGAAAGTGAGAAAGCAAGCCACCAGGTCTGGAATTCGAACCACAGTCAGCCATGTGGGAGTGTCCAACACCTTAACCACCACACCACTTGCTGGTCCCCCATCGTGCATTTTTAATTAGATCTCTGCATGGAGAAATTAATAACATAGAAGCAAAGACATGAGAAATATAAGGGAGTTTCAAAAAGTGCATGGAACTAGCATATTATGAAAAACAGCATGGATTTAAAAAATGTTTTTGAAATCAAACTCAAAACTTAAAAATAGAAACAAAATAAAGGCCAACCATTAATTCCAGTTTTCCGTGAACTTTTTGAAGCTCCCCTCATACTTTACTTGTCTTTTTAGGAAGGTACACCTATATTTTAAAAGCCAAAATACCTGGGCAAATATATCTCCGAAATACAAAATGTACCTAATGAATGGTGAAGGTTGATAAACCTTGATTACAATCAGCTTACAATACACCTTTGTCATTTTTAAAAAACAATAGATCTTAGACCCAAGCAATGTGTTCAAAATTAAAATGCACTTACAGGAGGCTGTCTGTTTTCAGTACAAAGGATACATTTGCTGGAGAAACCACAACTATAAACTGCTTATTCTCTTCTTTCCTCTTGCATTAATTTCTTTACACATGTAGAGGGGCAAGTACAAAGACCTGAGGCCCTTTTTACTTCTTTTTTTTTTTTTTTTTGCCCTGGGTATAATGTACAGTGTACAGGGTAATCAGTAGAAGTTTTGCTCATACTTTATCCCCCTCCTTACCCTGGAAGACCACATCTGCAGCCATGAGGAAAGGTGATTAAAGAAAATGCCAGCAGCTCAGCCACGAGACATGGTCCTGGCTCCACTGCAGTGGACTCTGAAGCTTGGCTTTATAGAGAGTGGACGTCACTTCTCCACATTTGCTCAGCAACTCACATTGCTGAAAATGACGTCATCTCCCACTGCAGGCCCCATCCAGCCCCGTGAAAGAGAGCTTGAGCCCCAGTTCCAGTGAGTCCACATTCTAGGCTTTGACTTCCTCACTTTGGTAAATGCATTCCACAACTTGAGCCACTGCTCTAACCCGGGGCAGAGAGGGAAGAAATGAGGGGTTGGGGGACATTCCTCAGTGCCTTAGCTAAGAGTCTGTGAAGGCCCACCTCCTCTGAAAGAATTCTTCTGGGGCATGGCTGCTGTTGGCTGTTCCTGCCAAATACATTCTATACTATTCCACCCCTCAGCTACATCACGTGTCCTCACTCCTGGAGTCAGTCATCTCTGGAATCACTCCCTCGTGAACTCACCCTCTGCGTTCCCACAGTAAGGCCCTGAGAACATCTGCTGGTCTGGGCGGTTAGCATAATGCTCACCGCAAATTCGACTTCCTGTGGTTTTGTGATGCAAACCTTTCTATTCAGAGCCACTAAATAACTATTTTGATTATTTCCTTTCTTTTTAAATTGTTCATAGTCTCCTACCAAAGTCATTATAATTCTGAAATCCCTTTTCTCTGTTTCTCTTGACAAAGCCTTTCTGTGATTGCCTGCCCTTCCGGGATTCAGTGCCCCTGTGCTTTCTCTCCTCCCCCAGCTCATCTGTCCACTTCTCTTCATCTCGCCCACCCAGCAACTAGCCAGGACATCCCATCTGTAACCAATCTCTGGCCTTTTGGTGAAGACCCTGCAGGCTGAGAAGTTACTCACTAGCCACCTCTGTAAATGGGTGGCAGTTGCTCAAGAAGCACAGAAAATTCAGACAGTAAGAGTTTTTCTGCAAGTTTAAGAACATTTTTTTTTTCCTTTGGGGCCAATTAATTCTGTTAAAAAAAAAAAATCCCCTGGGAATTGGGCCAGCAGGTGGCATGGAGGTTAAGGCACTGGATTCTACATGGTTGACCATGTGGTTAAAGTCCCGGACTCAGTGGTATCATGCTGGGCACGTTTGTAGGAGTGCCCAATGCAAGGTCTGGGGGAAGGGAAAAGAAACATGGCGGAAACACTCCCGCCAGCAGGAACTTTCCTGTTGTCCACACCTGGCCCGCCATCACCAACGGATGTTTCTGCCCTTCAGCATTTTGCACGCCCACCAAAGTTCAACAGAAACAGCGAACTTCATTGGCCAGACAAGGACCC
>NW_006159655.1:1248592-1250765 GCF_000334495.1 Tupaia belangeri chinensis | reverse complement strand
CACGTGACCCACAGAAAAAAATCTCCAAAAAAAAAAAAAAAAAAAAAAAAAGAATGAGCAGCACCCACCCTGGGTGTGACTGGAGAGCGCAGAATAAATTATGCTAGTTTTATTAATCCCCAAAGCCTGACTCTGGTATTTTCGCCTTTGCCGCCTCTGACTTCCCCACGGCTCCCAAATCAAACCTAACACCCGAGATCCCAAGAAGAGAATGGAGGAGAAGGGATTTCGGTGTGATCATCCCCCATGGAGGGGTGATTCCTCACTTTCCCTCTCTCTCTGTCTCTCTGGCAAGAGCATATGCCCTATATAAAAACAAAACAAAACAAACAAACAAACAAAAAAACCACAACTTTAAAAATTAAATTAAAAAATAAATCTGAAAACATAGAAACACTTGTATTTCTTTTCTACTTTATGATCACATGGGGGGAGGGGGATAACCAAAACATTACAGACTAGTTCTAAGTTTCTTACGCAGTCTAAGCTAACACAGGATAACTAAGTATTTCTTTGTTTTTGTTTTTTTGTTTTTTTTGTTTTTTGAGAGGTTTTTTGCTATAGGGCGTGTGCACTCGCCAGACAGACAGAGAAAGACAGAGAGACAGAAAGCGAGAAATCCCCCCCCAGGGGGGATGGTCACGCCGCAATTCCTTCTCCTCCATTCTCCTCCTCGGATCTTGGGCAAACACGCACACATGCCCGGCGTGAGTTTTAAGTCACCGGGTCCGGGATGCGAACTGTGGTCGATCACGTGGGAGTCCAGCAACATAGCCATTACGCTAACTGCTGGTTCCCTGTTTTTGATTTTTTACAGAGATTTTTTGCTGTAAGGTGCGTGCACTCAGTGGTGAGACAGAGAGACAGAAAGCGAGAAATCACTCCTGGCGGGAGGGGGTGTGGGGGGGAATGGCCACATTGCAATCCCCTCTCCTTTACTCTCTCCCCCAGGATTTCGGGCATGCACCCAGTGTGTTCAAGCCGCTGAGTCCAAGACTTGAATTGCAGTCAGTCATGTGGAAGTCCAGAGCCCCAACCACTACACCACTTCTGGGCCTGAATGTTTTTTAAATCCACAACTCACACAATGAGGCAGAAACCCTCATCCACCTGAACTCTGCTTACAAGGAGCACGGTTGTTTTCTAGAAGAATGCTGCCACTCAATTCCCCAGGTCTGAGGCTGTTTAGCAAGTTAAAAAGAAAGATGATGGGTTGGCAGGTGACGTGGTGGTTAAAGGCACCTTCCATTTCTTTAATATTAAGCTTATTTTGTAAGAAAAATTACATAGTTTGTATTACCTTGTTGTTTACATGTGAATTCCCACATGGCTGACAGTGGTTCAAGTCCCGGACCTAGTCATTTGCTTTCTCCCAGTCACTTTCCCCCTCTCTCTGGTCAAATTTTTAAAAAATAATAATAATGATAACAAATGGGATTAAATAAATAAATGATTCCTTAAAAAAATTAAAAATAGGGGCCAGCAGATGGCGTAATGGTCATGTTGCTGGACTCTATGTAGTCGACTGTGGTTTGGGTCTGGACCTGGTGGTTTAAAACTCACACTGGACACGTGTGCGTGCATGCGTGCCAAAGATCCCAAGAGAAAAATGGAGGAGAAGGGATTGTGGCATGTCCATCCCCCCTGGAGGGTGATTTCTCACTTTCTGTCTCTGTATCTCTCTGTCTTTTTGTCAAGCGCACATGCCCTATAGCAAAAATCTCTCTAAAAAAAAAAAAAAAATTAAAAACAGAAAGTTGTTGGGCCAGCGAGGTGTCATGAACCACACATGGCCAATGATATGGCTGAGTCCTAGAACCAGCAACTTCAAGAACACACTAGGCATGTGTGCGTACATGCCCAAAAATCTCAAAAGGAGAATGGAGAAGAAGGGATTATGATGTGGCCATCTCCCCAGGGGGTGATCTCTCACTTTACTAAATAAATAAAAGAATGTATTACTGCTGCGCCCCCTGACCTTAGGCAGCCCGTCACGTGGTTTGGGGAGAGCCACCATGATTTCTCACCGGGCATGTGTGCATGTGTGCCCAAGATCCTGAGAGGAGAATGAAAGAGAAGGGATTGTGGTGTGGCCATCCCCCCTGGGGGGTGATTTTTCGCTTTCTGTCTCTCTGTCTCTCTCTGTCTTTCTGGCGAGCACACGTGCCCTATA
>NW_006159655.1:1244699-1248547 GCF_000334495.1 Tupaia belangeri chinensis | reverse complement strand
AAGAATTGGGAACCAGCAGTTAGCGTAATGGCTATGTCGCTGGACTCCCACGTAGTCGACCGTGGTTTGCGTCCTGGACCAGGTGGCTTAAAACTCATGCCGGGCGCGTGTGCGTGCGTGCCCAAGATCCCGAGAAGAGAATGGAGGAGAAGGGATTGCGGCGTGACCATCCCCCCAGGGGGTGATTTCTCGCTTTCTGTCTCTCTGTCTCTCTCTGTCTGTCCGGCGAGCGCACGCGCCCTATAGTGAAAACCTTTCAAAAAAAAAAAAAAAAGAATTTAACTTTCTCAAAGAGCAGTTATAATCTTGCTGGTTGGATCCTCCCAATAATACCAAAGCGTTTATAGTAGTGTAACATGAACCTTCACTAAAGGAAAACTGTTTCATATATCATAAGAATCGCAATTTAGCAAAGACTTTAAATTTTATGCTAAAATTGCCAGTTGAGTGGGGTAATTTAAAGTTTCTATCAGTGCCTCTGGTAATTAACTAGAATCACAAACCATCAGTTTAGTCACAGGTTGCTGCTGTTTTCACTGAATAACAACTATTTTCAAGACTGTATGTCTAAGTCACAATTTTCATTTTAACAACACAAGTCATGGTCATTTATTTAAACTTATGGTCTTCATGACTGAAAATTTAAAACTAAATCAGATCGTATCAATGAAAGGGACAATAAGCTAAACATTTACATCCTCCCTTTCTCCATTCATTCACAAGTAGCCTTTGAGTGCCTGCCAGCCGGTACCCAGGCCACACACTATGGCTTTCCTGAAGGTATCAGCATGTAACATGGAACGACCATACTCATGTGGAAACTGTATGGACAATAAATGCATAGCTCGGGCCAGCAGGGGGTGTGGTGGTTCAGGCACTGGATTCCACATGGTAGATTCCAGTTTGAATCCAGAATTTAGCAGCTTGAAATATAATGCTGGGTGCATTTGTGTGCATTTCCAAAATCCTGAGAAGAGAAATGGAGGAGGAGGGATTTGGCATGACTCTCCTCCCTGGGGGTGATTTCTCATTTTCCCTCTCTCTGTGTCTCTTTTTCAGGAAGCATACACACTTTATGGCAAAAATCTAAAAACAAAACAAAACAAAAAAGCCAAAAGCACATAGCTCTATTATCCATAGCAACAGTTGCCCACACTACCTCCAACATGGCCAAGATCAGTTAGAGCACACAAGTTCCAAACAATTCTCTAATCCTCAGCTAACCTGGGATTTAGAATAGTTGCCCTTCTTCAGCTTCCCAGATATTGAAAGAATAAAATTAGATAATAGTTGTGGACATTATGAGAAACTAAAAAGCATTATAGGGGACCAGCAGGTGGCATAGTAGTTAAGGCGCTGGACTCCCACATGGCCGACCATGGTTCAAACCCTGGACCGTGCAGCTTGCTCTCTCTCTCTTTCTCTTCTCAAATTGAATAATAATAATAAATAAATTAAATTAAATATATAATTTTTAAAGCATTATAGAAATGCAAATACACACACACACACATATATATTTACCAATAGGCAAAACAATTGTAATAAGAATAAAAACATGGGTTCTTTCTATATTAATACACTCAATTGCCCACATGAGGAATTACGGTAAATGACCAACTATTAGGTGGTGAATAATGAGGTCTTTATTATCCTATGGATAACAGGAATCCTGCCATAACCTGCAAATGATGGTCCATGAACTAATTCACCTTCCTCTGCAACACATGGCCCTTTCTATCGATACCCTGAACAAAAGACCATGCTGATGGTTGCTCAGTGACAAATCTTCACAGGTCCTCAGAACCCTTGCATTGCTGCTGTGTCATTAAATCCCAGAGAGGTGGTCCCAGGCCATCTGACTCCCTTCTAACTCAGGAGCTGCTTTCACTGCCAGGTGGGCCTCTACCATCACACCTACATCAGGTCTGGCATGGACTTCAGCCAGTCCCCTGAGAGGGGTCCTTCTGCACCCCTTACCCAGCCCCAGCCTTTCCCATTCAAATCCATTTTGCACACATTGCCAGACAAACACTTGGAAGCACAGCTCTCATGACATCTCTGATCAAAACCTCCTATGACCTTCCTTTGCCTGAACAATGAAGTCCAAAATCTCAACTATAATGTTATGTATTGAATTGTGTCCCCTTAAAAAAGATGTGTTGGGGGAACCAGCAGTTAGCGTAATGGCTATGTCGCTGGACTCCCACGTAGTCGACCGCGGTTCGCGTCCCAGACCCAGTGGCTTAAAACTCACACCGGGCGCGTGTGCGTGTGTGCCCAAGATCCTGAGAGGAGAATGGAGGAGAAGGGATTGCGGCGTGACCATCCTCCCTGGGGGGTGATTTCTCGCTTTCTGTCTCTATGTCTCTCTCTGTCTGGCGAGCGCACGCGCCCTATAGCGAAAATCTCTCCAAAAAAAAAAAAAGATGTGTTGGTGTTCTAACCCCCAGAAACTCAGAATATGACCTTACTCAGAGACACAATCTTTATAGAGGTCATGAAGTTAAAGTGATGTCATGAGGGTGGGCTCTACTACAATGAGATTGGTAAAGGGGAAAATTTAGGCACAGATACATATATGTCTAGAAAGAAGATGATGTGAAGAGACATCAGGAAAGGACAGCCTCTTCAAGCCAAGACATCAGGAAAGGACAGCCTCTTCAAGCCAAGAAGACAGGTCTAGAACAGAGCCTTCCTCCACAGCCCCAGGAAGAACCAACCCTGCCAACACCTGCATTTACCACTCCCTATGGATGTCCTTCCATTCCACCTTTAGGTTCTTGTTCATCTTAGTTTTTGGCTTATGCATGATTTTCTCTCCCATCTGCATATACTCAAGTAGAACATTCCTTCAAAGCCCTGCCAAGATGTCACCACTTGCAAACAAGTTCTCAGATTCCTCCTGGCTGGAAATAATTTCTTCTACTTCTGAACATCCTGAATATTTTGTTTCTCTTATTGTAATTCTCATTCCTATCTTTTATTTTATAATTATTTCTGTTTATGCTTCATTTCATCTACTAGATGTGAACTTCTGGAGGGAAAAAGAGAATTCCTTGCTGAATCCCTACAAGGCCTAGTTCTGGGCCAGACATAGGCCTTGTACAAAAATATTTGTTTAATGAAATTCAGTAACAAGCGGTCTTCAAATAATAAGTTGTCTTTGAACCTCACTGGGTTTTTTGCCAATTCAAAATGGATTATGCTAATCCTTAACCTAATATTCTCCAAGGCTATAAATGTGAATGTGATTTTTACTCTATTATCGTTTTAACTAGTGGTCCACATCTGTCATGTATTTACCATCCTAGCTGCTCTTCGGAAAAGCTGGAAGTAACCTTGCTTTTGGCTAAGTAGCACCATGGCGGTTGGCAAGAAAAAGCACCTTACGGAAGGCGGCAAAAAGGGAGCCAAGAAGAAAGTGGTTGATCCATTTTCTAAAAAAGATTGGTATGACGTGAAAGCACCTGCTATGTTCAACACAAGAAATATTGGGAGAAGAGGCCAGGCCTTCAGAAGAAGGTTCCACATGGCTCCAGCGAACTAGGTATTGCAGGGAATGAAGATTTTCTACTGATAATTCAGCCTCCAGCAAACGAGCTAGCGTTAGGGAACCCCACACACACACGACCAGCCTTCTATCTCTGTTTCTGTCTCTCCCTGCTTCTGTCTTCACATTTTTTTGTAATTTTTCCTTTTCACATTTTTTTTTAAAAGGCAACGTTTTTCTCTTGCTCTCAGCTCCACCTTTTATCTTGTTAATTATTGCTCTGGTCCTCCCACCCAGGCAGAAGAGACCAGGCCTTCAGAAGAAGGTTCCACATGGCTCCAGCGAACTAGGTATT
>NW_006159655.1:1235323-1243141 GCF_000334495.1 Tupaia belangeri chinensis | reverse complement strand
AGCAAAACATACAGAAAACAAGAAATGGAAAATTATTTGCTGACAATAACATGTTTGTTGATGTGCTTAATTGGGACAATATACAGTGTACTCTGGAAAAAAAAAAAAAAAGAAATATTGGGAAGACACTGGTTACCAGGACTCAAGGAACCAAAATTGTGTCCGACGACCTTAAGGGCCCTGTGTTTGAAGTGAGCCTTGCAGATCTGCAGAATGACGAAGTCGCATTTAGGAAATTCAAGCTAATTACTGAAGATGTTCAGGGCAAAAACTGCATGACTAACTTCCACGGCACAGATCTTACCTGTGACAAAATGTGTTCCATGGTCAAAAAATGGCAGACCATGATTGAAGCTCATGTCGGTGTCAAGACTACCAATGGTTATTTGCTTCGTCTCTTCTGTGTTGGGTTTACTAAAAAATGCAGCAATCAGATATGGAAGACCTCTTATGCCCAACATCAGCAGGTCCGCCAAATCCGGAAGAAGATGATGGAAAAAATGACCTGGTAGGTGCAGACAAATGACTTGAAAGAAGTGGTCAATAAACTGATTCCAGACAGCACTGGGAAAGACATAGAAAAGGCCTGCCAGTCCATCTACCCTCTCCATGACACCTTCGTCAGAAAAGTCAAAATGCTGAAGAAGGCCAAGTTTAAATTGGGAAAACTCATGGAGCTTCATGGTGAAGGCAGTAGCTCTGGAAAAGCTACTGGGGATGAGATGGATACCAAAGTTGAACGAGCTGATGGATATGAACCACCAGTGCAAGAATCTGTTCAAAGTTCAGGCTTTTAATAGTGACAAATAAAAAGTCCTATTTGTGACCATTAAAAAAAAAAGAAGTAACTTGGGACCAGCAGTTAGCGTAATGGCTATGTCGCTGGACTCCCACATAGTCAACCGCAGTTCGCGTCCCGGACCCGGTGGCTTAAACTCACGCCGGGTGCGTGTGCGTGCGTGCCCAAGATCCCGAGAGGAGAATGGAGGAGAAGGGATTGCGGTGTGGCGATCCTCCCTGGGGGGTGATTTCTCGCTTTCTATCTATCTGTCTCTCTCTGTCTGTCTGGCGAGCGCACACGCCCTGTAGCAAAAACCTCTCCAAAAAAAAAAAAGAAAAGAAAAAATAAAGTAACCTTACTATCAATATTTCCTTTTACTATAAATCCTCAACTATGAAACAACTATACGCAAATTATAGTACAAGCATACAAAGAGATACTACTCAGCAATAAAAGGTGATCAACTATGGACGTATTGAAAAATGTACAACATGGGTGAATCTCAAAATAATTATTCTCGATGAAAGAAACTAGATCAAAATGAGTATATACCATTTAACTCCATGCATGTGAAACTCCAGAAAATGCAAACTAATTTATAATGATGAAAGCAGATCAGCCGCTCCTAGGGATGGAATGTGTGGGGAGAAACTAGAGAGAGGGATCACAAAGGGGTGTGAAAAAACTTTCGGGGGGATAGATACGTTCTTGATTGTGATGTGGCTTTCACAAGTACATACACATTCAAAATATTGAGTCATACAACTTTGAATATGAAGTATCTTTATGGAAGTTATACCTCAATAAAGCTGGTTTTTAAAAAAGAATTATTTTATTTTATTCATCATTACTTTTATTTTTTAAATTTGACCAGAAAGAGACAGAGAGAGAGAGAGAGAAATTAAGAAAGCAAGTTGCCAGGTCCTGGACTTAAACTTCTGCCAGCCACGTGGGAGCCCAGTGTCCTAACAGCCATACCACCTGCCATCCACAATGAAACTATTTTTTAAAAATACTGTTGTTGGGGCCAGCAGGTGGTGTGGTGGCTAAGGTGCTGGACATTCCCACACGGCCGACCACGGCTCGATTCCTGGACCTGGTGGCTTGCTTTCTCACTTTCTCTTCCTTTCTCTTTGTCTCTCTCTGGTCAAACTAAAATGAATGAATGAATAAATAAGATTAAATAAATAATTCTTTTTAAAGATACTATTGTTTTAGTGCATTCCATTGCTAATAGCAGAATTATCTAAGTCTGGGTAACACATAGAGGTTTATTCAGCTCACAGTTTGAAGGTCCAAAGTCCAGGGGCTGCACCTGGTGAGGGTCTTCTTGCTGATGGATGACAGGGTGGAGGGCAAGTGCTTGCAGAGCACAGCATGTCTGTGTCTGTGAGTCTCTGTCCGGTAAAGCACATCTGCGTCTATGTGTCTCTGTCTGAGAGACCACATCTGTGTGTCTCTGTCTACTCTCATTCCTTTTCTAGGACTCAACCATGGGAGTCCCACTCTGATGCTCAACTACTTCCCAAAGGCCCCACCAGTAAACACCACAATTGAATATGTTTCCTTTTAATACCTTTTAATATAACCAAATTCCAACACATGAATTTTGTAGGAGACACATTCAAACCATAGCAACTATATTTCTGCATTAAGGTTTTGTTTTTGTTTTTGTTTTTAGGTTTTTGCCATAGGGGAACATGTGCTCTCAGGAGAGAGACAGAGAGACACAGAGAGAGAGAGAAAGTGGGAAATCATCTTCCCTAGGGGGTTGGCCACACCACAATCCTGGCTCCTCCACTCTCCTCTAGGGATTTTGGGCATGCACACATGCATGCCCAGCGCAAGTTTTTGTTTTTGTTTTTGTTTTTTATTTTTTGGAGAGGTTTTTGCCATAGGGGAACATGTGCTCTCAGGAGAGAGACAGAGAGACACAGAGAGAGAGAGAAAGTGGGAAATCATCTTCCCTAGGGGGTTGGCCACACCACAATCCTGGCTCCTCCACTCTCCTCTAGGGATTTTGGGCATGCACACACATGTGCCCAGCATGAGTTTTAAGCCACCAGGTCTGGGACTCGAACCCACGGTCGACTATGTGGAAGTCCAGCAACAAAGCCATTACGCTAACTGCTGGTCCCCCCAGTGCAAGTTTTGAGCTACCAAGTCCAGGACTCGAACTGTGGCTGGCCATGTAGGAGTCCAGTGCCTTAACCACCATGCTACCTGCTGGCCCCTCATTAGGGTATTTTTAAAAGTCACTTTTGGACCACAAAGGTAAAGCCTTAGTTTTTATGTGACTACCCAACAATGTATCTTAATTAAGTAGAAGTTAAAATCACCATCATTACATCTTTTTTTATATATGATCAATTATTTAATTAGGTTCTTTGAAAATAAAAAAACATTAAGAACACCAATTTGTGAAGAGAAATTCCATCTGTAAGTGCAAACACGGATCGCAGGTAGCCCTGGAGCTGAGGAACAACTCTAATTTTTGGTAAAATTTGCAAGCCCACAGCTTTCTGATCAATCTTGCGCTGCTCTGAAATCTCATATTTCTCCTCCTCTGTGTCGAAGATCTCACCTTCCCGGTGTCTGGGCTTCCGCAGTTTCTTTTTCTTGAAGTAATCATCAGTAAGGTGTTTGGGGATTCTTACTTTGCTAATATCAATTTTCATGGAGGTAGCAACGACAAATTTCTGGTGTGTTCTACGCAGTGGAACTTGATTGAGAACCAGCGGTCCAGTTACAAGTAGCAAGCCACTGCTCAGCTGCTTCAGGAAAACCACTCTCTTGCCTCTGTGGTATCCAGTGAGGATGGTCAGAAGTTTCCAAAAGGGATGCTAGCTCACAGCTTTCTCACGTGCTGACTGAAGGGTTTTGTGCCATGACTCACCAGCTTTCGAGGCACATCTTCAGTAGGATAATACCTATGCATTTTGTGAAGTCTAACCACCCAGGTACCACCATTCTTGTCTCCACCAACTGGCTTTGTGACAGTCGCTAGAACCTTCTCCTCCTTTTTCTTTTCGATCCTGGATTTAGTGGCCGAGTATTTCCTCTTTACATGGCCTTCCTGGAATACATGGCAGACCAAGAGTATCTGCTGATGCCCCAGACTAGGATGGGGTTTAGGCTGCAATGGGGCTTCCCTTTCTTGGGGTTTTTAGCCTTGGGGGTCACCCTTTTTAACCTTGCCACTGGCAATAGCCTTCTCTGCTTCAGGTTTCTTCTCCTTAGTATCCTGCTTCACAGCCTTTTCACCACCATCTTGGATAGTACAAAAGAGAACTAGCATCATTAAGTCTTTTCGGTGTTTCAAAATGAGAATTTAACTAGTTTTTTTTTTTTTTCTTGTTAGAAATACCAATGGTTTTTGCCAATTGGGAATGCAGACCTAATGCATATATCTTTTTTCTTTTTATTTTAATTGCCAGGGGGTACATGTGCTCATGCAAAGAGAGACAGAGAGGGAAGAAGAGAGCATTCCTCAATGGGGTATGGTCATGCCATAATCATTTTTCTCCATTTTTCCAACCTGTCAAGATTTTGGGCACCCACACAGCTGACATGTTTTTCAAGCCGCTGGGGCTAGAATTCCAACTGCAATCAGCCATGGGGGTTCTAGCTCCCTTAGCCACTAGGCTACGAGGCCAGCCCTAATAATTATTTTTGCACTTTAAAAATTAAGGGGGGATGTGGAAGTTAAGACACTGGATCCCACATGGCTGGCTGCATGCTTCGAGTCCTGGATCTGGTGGCTTGAAAGTCACACTGGGTGCAAGTGTGTGCATGTCCAAAGTCCCAAGAGGAAACCGGAAGAGAAGGGATTGTGAGGTAGCCATCCTCCTGCCATGGGGGGTGATTTCTCACTTTCTCTTTCTCTCTCTCTCTCTGTTGCTGTCTCTCTCTGGCAAGCACATATACTCTATAGGAAAAAAAATTGAGGACAGTTGAAACAATTTTTAAAATTACTGCATCCCAATTGCCATTTTATGTAAAAATAGCACAAAACATCAAAGACATATATTACCATTAAAAAAAAAAAGTGTCTAGAATTAGAATTGTTCATTTCTCAGTAATGATTCTGACAAGGGATGTTTAGAAGGTGCCTTGCTATTTAGAGCAGGAAACCAGCCACTAAAGGTATTTCTGCTTCCCCTCCTGCACGGTCCGTGAGGAGATCTGTGTTTTATCTTGTTATTTTCTGCAGTGATGCAACAGAATGACTCCCAAGGATCTTGAGAGCAGCCAGAAGATGATGCAATGTGTTGGGATGGGAAAGGGGCGTGTTTTCTGTCGTGACGGAGCTGGCACCCAGACCCTACATTCTTATCCCAGGAAGCTGCTGAAAAACCTCCAAAATAGGAGATGCCTGACATGAACCAGGCTGAACACAGGCCGGCATAGTCTCACTCGAGATGCTGGAGTGTTCACAATAGTCAGAAAGGTTTGACGGTGCCTTCTGGCCCAGCCCTTCATTCAAACAGCATGTGAAACGACCTCGTGGTGGAGGCTAGCACAACCCAGGGAAACGCTTCCATGGCCAGGAGCTCTCCCAGTAAGAGCTGGATTGCGAAACTCATCCCCGCCCTGAGCGCTGTTGCAATGACCGCCAGGGCCCTCATCCTCCATTCAAGATCCTGGAAAAGCTTTGGCTAGCAGAAAAACAAGTGCATTTCCCCCACAATGGCTTTAGAAACATTTTTTATGTCCTTATCTCATCATCCCCTAACAACATTCCCGTCCAGCAGAAGGAGGACATTTCGAGCAATAGGGACTGTCTAGGACCGTGTTTATAACGCACAGACAGCAAACCTCCACAAAAGATAAACCTAATGATGTCCACACCTCAGGCAGAATCTGTACAACCACCAATGTGTGCAAAGTGGGTGGGAGAGGCTGAGAAGTTTTAGCAAATTCTCTTTCATCAAAATGCTCAGCATCAGTGCTGGCAGGTACAGTGGTGGTTAAGGTGCTGGATTCTCACATGGCTGATTACGGTTTGAGTCCTGGACGTGGTGGCTTGCTTTCTCACCCTCTCCCAACCCCATTTAAGTTAAAAAGAATAATAATAAAGTAAAATAAATTACTATTTTTTTTGAGAGGTTTTTGTTATAGGGCACGCGCGCTTGCCAGAAAGACAGAGACAGAGAGATAGAAAGCGAGAAATCACCCCCCCCCCCCGGGGGGGGGGGCCCCCCCGAAATCCCTTTCCCCCCGATGGCCACACTGAAATCCCTTCTCCTCCATTCTCCTCTTGGGATCTTGGGCACGCCACCAGGTCCAGGACTCGAACTGCAGACGACTACATGGGAATTCAGTAACATAGCCATTATGCTAACTGCTGGTCTCAATAAATCATTATTTTTAAAAAATGATCACTCTGGGCCAGCAGGCGGCATGGTGTTTAAGGCAGCTGGATTCCCTCATGGCTGATCGTGGTTCGAGTCCCAGACCTGGCACCTTGCTTTCTCACTTTCCTTCTCTCTGTCTCTCTCTGATCAACTTCAAAAAAATGAAATAAAATAAAATATTGACATTGAATAAAATAAAACAATTCTAAAAATAAATAAAGTTAAATAAAATAATTCTTTTAAAAAAATGATCACTCTGATAAAGTTTCACCTACATTGTTCTTCCTGTAACCAAATTTCTTTTAACCAAATGTATAATATAATACATTGTCCTGAAAAGCTGACAATGCAAAGAATTATTTTTAGGCGTATTCCTCATCTTCTAATATTTTCTCAAGCAGAAAAAAAGAAAAAAGAAAAAGAGCAGCTGAGTCCTTCTGGGTCCTTCCAAATGGCACACCCAGAACAATTTGCCTTCTACAGCATTTTCAAGTCAGGAATTTGGTTGATTTGAATCCTCCACTTTTTTTCACACCCATCACCACTTTAAAACAGGAGGGAAAAAAGAAACCTCATTGGCAAGTTTAGTTATAATCACTTCATTGTTTTTACTTCAATGTAAACTGCTGTCACATTGAAAACTACTATGCTCCCTACTTGATTCTCCCAGGAAAATTGGTTTTTGTAAGGAGAAGTCATGCTTATCTTCATCATTTCATCAAATGGTTCACTGCTATTTTTAAGTCCAGAAAACTGCTTCATCAAGATAGAACCAGATCCTTCTTTTTTTTTTTTCAAGTTTATTTATTTATTTTTTCCCATGAGAGACAGAAATGAGCACCTTAACAGGGTCTTCATGCTGCAGTCCACCCAGCGAGCCCGGGATCACAGGCATACACATACATGTCCGGCCTGTGCAGGGAAACCTCAGGACATGAACCCGGGACCTTCCCACATGGGTTCAGCATTGTAGAGCCTTCACTACCACTATGCCACCATCTGGCTCCTAGTTCATTCTGAGTAATAAAAAAGTCATGCTTACAGGGACGACCCATGGCCTAGTGGTTACGGGAGCGTGATCCCACATGGCCAACTGTGCAGTTAGAATTCTGGCCTTGGTGGCTTAAATGCATGCCAGGTGGAACCAGCAGATGGCATAATGGTTACAAGCTGGACTCCCACATGGCTCCTTGCGGTTCGAGTCCTGGACCTGGAGGCTTGAAACTCACGCCAGGTGCTTGTGAGTGCATGCCCAAAATCCCAAGAGAGAATAGAGAAAGCATTGTGGTGTGGCCATCCCCCTGGGGGGGTGATTTCTCCCTTTATATCTCTTTCTCTATCTGGTGAGCAAAAAAATCTCTCTCTAAAAATAGCCAGGATCACTTGTGGATTGGCACTGGTTAGCCACCACTCACAGCAACAGCCCAAATCCTGGCTAACCTTTCCTTATTAACCCGCACCCCAGCACCAGCAGGAGGAGCCGTGTACACCCAGGGACAATGGGAACATTCACTTTCAGCCGACCATAACCACTTGGAGCATTCGCTAAAGAAACTGGGTAACAAGTTCAGCTTCTAAAACAATCTCGAAAGGTTTCCCTTCTTTTTCTTTCCTAGTTTTTTTTTTTTTTTTTTGTTTTTTCTATAGGGGGCCCGTGCTTTCTAGGGAGAGAAAGGGGGA
>NW_006159655.1:1223668-1234672 GCF_000334495.1 Tupaia belangeri chinensis | reverse complement strand
GGCTTTCCCTCTTTTTTTTTTCCTATTTTTTTT
Source organism: Tupaia belangeri chinensis (assembly GCF_000334495.1). Taxonomy (NCBI): domain Eukaryota; kingdom Metazoa; phylum Chordata; class Mammalia; order Scandentia; family Tupaiidae; genus Tupaia; species Tupaia belangeri. The sequence goes on along the minus strand of NW_006159655.1, from coordinate 1,234,639 downwards.
TTTTTTTTTTTTAGTTTTTGCTATAGGGTGCCTGTGCTTGCTAGAGAGAGAAAGTGAGAGACAGAGAGAGAAAGTGGAGACAGAGAGAGAAAGTGGAGACAGAGAGGGAAAGTGAGATGTTGCCCCCAGGAAGGATGGAAGGATGGCTGTGCGGAAATCTCTTTTCCTCTGTTCTCTTCCCAGGATTTAAAGCATGCATGCGTGGAAACAGGTCCAGTGTGATTTTCAAGCTGTAGGGTCCAAGCTGTGGAGTTGGCCATGTGTGATACAGTGTCTTAACCTCTGCTCCAGCTGTGGGCCCTCAGTTAATTTTCAGAAGTTGATTTCAGGCACATCATTTTCTTCATTACTATCTCAGTTCACTAAATGTAGTTGTTTCACCTCGTTGGCACCCAGTCTTTCTTAACGTATCTGTAGGCACAGGACCAGCAGTTGGCATAATGGCTATGTCGCCAGACTCCCATGTAGTCAGCTGCGGTCCGAGTCCCGGACCTGGTGGCTTAAACTCAAGCCAGGCGTGTGTGCGTGCATGCCTGAGATCCCAAGAAGAGAATGGAGGAGAAGGGATTGCGGCATGGCCATCCCCCCCGGGGGGGGGGGAGGGGGGGGGGGGGGAGGGTTTCCGGTGTGGCCATCCCCCCCGGGGGGGGGGGAGGGGGGCGGAGGGGATGATTTCTCACTTTCTGTCTCCATCTGTCTTTCTGAAGAGCGCACGTGACCTACAGCAAAAACCTTTCCAAAAGCACAAAGCCATGCCTGTAAGCATATATGGCAAACCCAAAGCCTTCAGAGACAGGTGTACCTGTCAGGCAACACATTCCAAACACCAGGGACAGCAATGAGTGTTCACTAGGCAGTTCTGCTGAGTGTACCTGACACTGGTGTGACAGGGCTGGTATCTGAAGTTCTGCCAGCTGTGTTCCCTCCCTTGGGCCTCCTGCCCGCACGAGAAGACATGAGGAAAATGTGCCTCACAGCAGCTCAGTGACTCGCCCGAAGTCACATGGCTCTCTGGGGGTAGAGGTCAGGCCCGAAGCCAAGCTTTCTATCTCCTCTTCCAGAACTGCATGGCAGCCCCACCCAGTTCCGATGGAGCTGCCTTGCGGACACCTCCCCCAGCAGCCTGGCCACTAGCAGCTCTCCCAGCTAGCCCGCCCGCCTCCCTTTGCTGACTACCTTGGAATTTTAACTCAAGGACCAAGTGCCAAGGAGGATCAGTGAGATCAAAGAAACAGACCAAGAGGTCCAAACAAGAAGCCAACTGTCTTTCTTAATGCCAGAACTTCTTTTTGAATGCTAGTTATTTTTCTCCAAGATAAGAAAGGTAGAAAACGTAGTCCAAAAGCATCAAGTATTTTTTTGTTTTGTTTTGTTTTTTCTCCAAGATCCCAGACTCTGCCCTACCTAATCTCCTGGCTGAGATTGTGATGAAGATAAAATAAACAATGAGTGTGGAGATGTTGTGGAAACTTCTGGAAATGCCAAAGGGCTCTTTGAACACTGTAGCTCATCCCTAGAATGAAGGAGAGAAAAGGAATAAAAGAAAAAGAAACTTCAGAGAAAGATCTGAGGATTCTAGGAGAGATACAGCCCCACAGGCTGGTGAGGATGAAAAGCCCGAAGAAGGAAACTCAGTAAACAGCGGTGATTCCAGGCCTCCCTGCAGCTGTTCTCCCACTCCAGCTCGGCCTCGCCTAACTGGTTCAGGTTACCTTCAGTACCTAGGAGCATGGCTCCTAACAGCCCATCGATCACAAACTTTTTATTTTAAAGCTGAAGGGGAAAAAAAAAATTCCTCAAAGCTATAGACACATGGCACTTTTCCAGTTAAATAAGATTCTGTTCTGGAGCTGTAGAAAACATTAAATTGACTCGAGGAGAAATAAACTCTCATTTTTGTCCAGCCTTAAGTTTCTGTTTTTTTAAAACAAGACACATTTTCCTGGCTAGGATCACTCCCCAGTAGACATCTTTTCTTCCAACTGAATGGCTATCGGCTCCCCTCAGAATCGGAGGGGATTAGAGACGTTCTGGAACGTCCCAGAATCAACACCTGCTGCAAATTCCGGTCTGCAGAATCCCAGCGCACAGGCTCTGTGCTCCACGCCCCTTCCCAGCCCATGAGTTTGTTTAATAATGGAAGGGAAGGCACATGCACACGCTTGCAAGAGGGAGAGGAGAGAGAGAGAACCCTCAGCAGGGTCTCGTCGCTCGACGATCCCCTTTCCTCGGTCAACCAAGTCTGGCGCCTGGCGTGTTTCCAGGCAGACCTCGAGAAACACGTTGTATACACGCACGCCCAAAACCCCGAAAGAAGGGAAAGACAGAGCAGGAATTGCGGTGTGACCATCCCCTGTGAGGGGTGCTTTCCCATTACCCACCCCCCCTTTCTCTCTCTGGGGGGGCACATGTGCGAAAACAAGCGAAAGAGTTAATAGGAAAAATTGCACCGAGATGTAACAAATGCTAAGGGGGTGGGTGAGGTAGGGGAGATGCTGCTAACCCTCAATCAGTCTGTGAAAACTCCTGGCCCTGCAGAGCCCCAGCCCCGAGTGTGAGGCAAAGCAAACATGAGGGACTAGTGCTGTCCCGACACCTGGGACAGCCTCGCCAATGAAGCCACTCCGGGGACAGGACGCCTCCAAACATCTTATAGACAGACAGTCATCAGGCCGAGCAGGCAGACAGGCGACTGACTCGGGACTTACTGCCATGGAGTGTGAACGATGCGCGAACGAAAACTGCTATCCGCTTGGGCACGCTGGGGAGGAGCTGGATCCGTGGAAAGCCATGGGTCAGGCAAGCACATGCCATGACCCCGACTGGCCGTGAAGTCTGGTGGAGGGGATCATGGTGTGAGACCCTGTTGAAGGCGCTTTTTTCTCCCATGAAGGAAAGAAATATACTTGTAAACGAAGAAGAAGAAAAAGAAGATGGGGGGATTAGAATTAGACAGAGAACGAGAAATGAAGGAAAGGAAAACAGCGCCTAACCCAATGAAGAGAAGACAGTGTTGGGTGGTCCCAGTGGCACTCCGAGTCACAACCTACAGGGAAGAAACACCAGGCCTTTCTCTTCGCCCTCCCCACCCTCAGAGGGCCAGCACTGTAGCATATACTGCAGTAGGCACCTCTGTCTCCCACACACAGCCACAGGTGCGCATCCCAGCTGTGGGTTTAGACACTGAGGGGCTGAGTGGTGTGGAGTGGGTGGACCCTAAGGCTTGGCCTGGGTTGGGATACAGGCTCTGTTACTTTCTTTTATTTTTATTTATTTATTTTTTTTTGAGAGTTTTTTGCTATAGGGCGCGAGCGCTCACCAGAAAAACAGAGAGAGACAGAAAGCGAGAAACCATCACTACCCCTGCCCCCAGGGAATGGCCACGCTGCAATCCCTTCTCTTCCATTCTCCTCTCGGGATCTTGGGCACGCACACACACGCACGCGGTGTAAGTTTAAGCCACTGGGTCCGAGACTTGAATCATGGTTGACTACATGGGAGTCCGGCAACATAGCCGTTACACCAAGTGCTGGTTCCGAAGACTCTGTTACTTTTTAACAACTGCTCTGCTTATGAAATCAGGATAATGACCCCAGGGATTGAGAGATATTCCCACCCAAGTCAACCTCAATTCCAAAGATATCAACCTATGCGATCCCCCAGAGAAAGAATGCCAAGTCACTCGGATCCCCAGGTCTCCCAAAATCTTTCACTAAAGCCAGCCCATGGCCAAGATGAAACTTCTGCACACACAGATGCCGTTCCAGAGATTCCAGAGACACAGGTACTGGCTCTTGCTGCACTGACAGGCTATCTGCCAGGACCAGCTAAGAACCATGTAGGGGGCAGAAGTCTACCAAACTGGCCAAATGCCAATGGTTTTTATGATTAATAATAATAAAAAAATTCCTCAATGCAATGCCATGAATTTTTTTTTTTTTTTGGAGAGGTTTTTGCTATAGGGCGCATGCAGTCGCCAGACAGACAGAAAGACAGAGAGATAGAAAGCGAGAAATCACCCCCTAGGGAGGATGGCCATGCTGCAATCCCTTCTCCTCCATTCTCCTCTCAGGATCTTGGGCACACACGCACATGCGCTTGGTGTGAGTTTAAGCCACTGGGTCCGGGACTCAAACCGTGGTTGACTACATGGGAGTCCAGCGACATAGCCATTATGCCAACTGCTGGTCCCAATGCCATGGAATTTTTGGGGGATTTTTTTTTTTTTAATTTTCCTACAGGACATATATGCTCACCAGGAAGAGACAGAGAAGAAGAGAGACAGGGGAAGTGAGAAAGCATCCCTAGGAGGAAAATGGCCATGCTGCAATCCCTTTTCCTCCATTCTCCTCTTAGGATTTTGGGCACACACACACAAATGAGCCTCTGGGCCCAGGACTCAAACCATGTAGTCAGCCATATGGAATCCAGCCGGCTTAACTATCACACCACTGGCTAGCCCATCAGGTTGGCTTTCTTAATACAGAAGTGTAAAGTAAAACAATTATCTCAGGGGGGATAGAATCCTTAGATCCACCTTAATAAGTAAGAAGTGGTAAATAATTGTCGCTTAGTCATATGCTGCTGTAGAGTCCACAAGCAGCTGTCCTTTCCTTACTATCCCCCAGATAACTCCCCTTACCCCCTCTTCCTCCTCCTACCTAACCACTCACAGGAATTAGCTGAGCCAAGACAAATCATTTTCTGTTGAAGTAATCCTGTGCTTCAGGGATCCAGAGGCCTCCTCATGTCTAAGTGCCTGTGTTAGGCACAGAGACAGGGAGAGAGAGAAGAGAGCCCTAACTTTAAGTTACTACATGATGGCTAATCTTCATAGAAGTTAACAACTATTAATACCCAATTCTTTACATCAACGACCATTAGGGCATGGACTTTAAACTGCTTTTCTGGAAATGTACTTTAACACCACACCCGTGTGACAAGTTTCAAGGTGGTAGCTGGGCTTGGAGACACCTGTGTGGACAAACTGATGAATTCACACTTACGACCCATCCGGGTATCTTCAGCAGCCCTTATCCTTGCAACTATTTCTCCTCAAACAATTGGCTTAATAACCTAAACAATGTAATCGGCCAATTTTTTTTAATTAATTAATTTTTTTTTTTAAAAAAGACTTTTGCAATAGGGCTCATGCATTCACCAGAGACACAGAGAGAGACAGATATGAAAAGTGAGAAATCACTCCCTACCCCTCCCCCCCCAGAGGGGATGGTCATGCTGCAATCCCGTCTCCTCCATCTCTTCTCGGGATTTTGGCCATGAACGCACATGTGTTCAGTGTAAGTTTCAAGTCACCTGGTCCAGGACTTGAACTGCAGTCAGCCATGTGTAATTCCAGCAACTTAACCACAATACTACCTCCCGACCCCTTAATTATTATTATTTTTTAAATTCTTGCTATAGAGTGTATGTGCTTAACAGAGAGAGAGGGAGAGAAGGAAAGTGAGAAATCCTTCCCCAAGGGGAATGGCCATACTACAATCCCAACTCCTTCAGTCTCCTCTCAGGATTTTTTTTTTTTTTTTTTAGAGGTTTTCGCTATACGGCACGTGCACTCGCCAGAAAGACAGAGAGAGACAGAGAGATAGAAAGCGAGAAATCACTCCCCGGGGGGATAGCCATGCTACAATCCCTTCTCCTCTATTCTCCTCTTGGGACACGCAGCATCTTGGCCATGCACACACATGCCCCCGGTGTGAGTAAGCCACCGGGTCTGGGACTCGAACTGTAGTCGACTACATGAGAGTCCAGCGACACAGCCATTACACTAACTGCTGGCCCCCTGGTGTGATTTTTAAAAGAATTATTTATTTAATTTTATTTATTCATTCATTTATTTTAATTTGACCAGAGAAAGAGAGAGAGAGAAAGGGAGAAAGCAAGCCAGAAGGTACAGGACTTGAATCGTGGTCAGCCATGTGGGAATGTCCAGCACCTTAACCACCATACCACCTGCTGGCCCAATCATCCAGCATGATTTTTAAGTCTCAGGGGCCGGGGCTCGAACTGCACAGTCAGCCACGTAGAATCTAGTGCCTTAACATCCATGCCACTACTGACTCTACTACCAGAGTTTATTAAAATAAGCATACGGACAGTGTGAAAACTGATATAGTCCACTACATCCCAGCAAAATGATTTAGGACACGTGCACCCACTCACACACACACACACGCATGCACACACAAGTCATTCTCAACACTTTCAAAACAGAACTGCTTTCCATCTAAGAGGTTGTCATTATTCCTAATCGTTGAGTACTGTGCAGTTCACTGAAGGTACACACTAGAATAAACGAAAAGTGAACATGCAAATACATTTCCCATTGCCGTGGAGACAGAGGCAGTCCACAAAGGCTGAGGCCCTTGATTAGGAGACAGCACAGTCACTACTGTCCCAAGTATGGGAATGGTTTGTCTCAGTGTCCTTCTTGGTAAAATGGAGACAACGATACTCGCCTTGAAGGGCTGTCGCAAGAACGGAATAAACTAATACAAGGGGTGAAAAGGTCTTTACATGGTGCCTGGCACACAGTACTCTATAGTGTCAGAAAAGAGATTGCTTAAAACGACCATGTATTGTGCCTGCAGATGGAGTAGCGGTTACATGGCTGGACTCCCCCATGGCCAACCATGGTTCAAGTCCTGGACCCGGTGGCTTGAAATTCACACTGGATGCATGTGTGTGTATATGCCCAAGATCCCAAGAGGAGAATGGAGAAGAAGGGATTGCAGTATGGCTATCCCTTCTGGGGAGTGATTTCTCACTTTCCTTCTTACTGTCTCTGTCTCTCTCTCTCCCCACAGTGAGTGCACGCACCCTGGGTGGGGGTGGGGGTGGGGCTGCTGGTTCACACCCAAAGACCTACTTGAGTACCGCAGGTACATGCATACCCATGATCTGGACTGGCTGAAGCTGGGGTGGTTCATAGTGTGAAGAGACTTTGTCAAATGTTCTTCTTTCTCTCAGTCCCTCTCTCTCTGATATACTAGATAAATGTTAAAAAATAATGTCAGAAAACCAAGAGAGCTGCTAAGTGACTAACAGACAAGTAGACAGCATATACACTCTGGACAAAGGCATGATTCACATCCTGGGCAGGACAGAGTGGGATGGCACAAGACTTCATCGCACTACTCAGAATGACACCCAATTTAAAATATATAAATTCTTTTTTTTTCTTTTTTTTTGGAGAGGTTTTTGCTTTAGGGTGTGTGCACTCACCAGACAGACAGAGAGAGACATAGAGACAGAAAGCGAGAAATCACCCCCCAGGGGGGATAGCCACGCCACAATCCCTCCTCCTCCATTCTCTTCTCAAGATCTTTGGCACACGTGCACACGCGCCCGGTGTGAGTTTAAGCCACCGAGTCTGGGACTCGAATCACAGTCGACTACGTGGGAGTCCAGCGACATAGCCATTATGCTAACTGCTGGTCCCTAAATTCTTTATTTTTGGAATTTCCCATTTGGTATTTTCAGACCCCAGTTGAACATGGGTAACTGAAACCACAGAGAAGGGTTGCCTACTATACATCTAATGCTGTCCAAAAATTACTCCTCAATCACACCAGGGTGAATTTCCAACAAACTTTCACTTCCACAGGGTTACGACTCTAAGAAACAAATCATGAAAAGGCGGACCCAACAATATCTGTGTCGTGAGAAATTACTTAAGCTTCTGGACTCCTCAGAAACTACTGAGAAATGCCACATGGAACAGTCATTCCTCTTCTTTAAGTATTAAAAGAATATTTTTCCCTTTGTCTTCATTCACTCACCAATTCTTGAAATTTAGAAAACATTTAGTAGAGGGGTCGATAGGTGGTATGGTGGTTGAGGGTTCTGGACTCCCACATGGCTGACTGCAGTTCAAGTCCTGGACTTGGTAGCTTGCTCTCTCACTTTCTCTCTCTCTCTCTGTTCCTCTCTGGTCAAATTAAAATAAATAAACAAATAAAGCTAAATAAAATAATTCTTTTTTAAAAAAAGAAAGAAAACATTTAGTAGATTAAAAATATGGGGCCAGCAAATGGCGTTGAGGTTATGTCACTGGACTCCCACATGGTCAACCATGGTTCAAGTCCCAGACCCAGTGGCTTGAAAATCACACCAAGCATGTGCACACCTAAGATTCTGGGAGGAGAATGAAGGAGCAGGGATTGCGGCATGGCCATCCTCTCTAGGGGGGTATGGTTTATTTCTCACTTTTCTCCTCACTATCTCTGTCTCTCTCTCCAGCAAGCACACATGCCTTAAGGCAAAAACCTCTCAAAAAGAAGAAAGAAAGAAAGAAAAGAAAAGAAAAAGAAAGAGAAAAATAAGGTAAGCAATTTCTTTCCTATACCTAAGGAAACTGAAAAAAGTCAGAACTGAATTAGCTACTAAAGTTAATTCCAAGATTTTCAGGTTGATTGGCCAAAACTATCTATATTTGTATAATTTCACACTTATAATGCAGTACTTAAAATGTAAAAATACACTTACATTGTTTACAAAGTTATTATTGAAGAAAAATACTATGGTCACTTGTTTTGGTTTTGTTTAATAAAACAACAGAAATATCTGTCATTTCTAATAGCAATTCTGTTGTCCTGCTCTCTGGGTGGTAAAAAACACACTCCACCTGCCCTTCATTAACCCACAGATCTGGAGGTGACTCACGCCCCACTGACGACTCCATTTCCCTGAGCTCAGGTCAAATACAACAATTAAATCATCATCTGGTTTTCCAAGCCGCTAAAATATTATGTGGGAAAAAAAGAACAAATCATTTCTTAAACAAAAAGCATTAATTCCCACATGAAAAATTCATTTTTCTCTGAGTTGTCACAAGTATGAAAGGGCTTCGAAATATGCCTCAAAAAACAGAATTGAAGTCTGAACTCATTTGGGGGCAAACAAGCGTTTGAAAACCATGCATAATCTTTTCACAATATGAGTTTCGATGAACTTTTTGAAGTCCTCTCTTAAGTATTAAGATGATAGCAAACCACAAAATGTCGTTCTTGTATAAAATGAATACAATATTCCTAATATTCAAATCTGATTTTAAACAAAGCCATTCACACTGTGTTGCATATTTGTTCGCATCTCTGCCACCATGCAAAAATCTCACTTGGTTCTAGTGTCACCGACTGCTGGCTAGAGACGGGGAAGTCTAAATCTTACTGACTGGAGATCAAGATTGGACAGTCCTGTGTCCCCCTCAAAAGTTTTCCAGGATTCAATAGCAGCCTTTTCCTCTGTGTATCAGAGAGTAGGGCTGTCTCCTGAGTTTTCCGTGTGTCCTGCTTTGCATCAGCCCTACAGGAATTAGCCCACCCATTTGCAACTCCCCAGCAGCCTGCGTGGGGAAGATCCAGCTGAATCCAGCTGCCACTTCCACCCCTGGTACCTGGAGGCTCCTCCATCACCTTCTGGAATGAGGTTTGCTAGACTACAAGTTTCAGTCTGTCCTTTAGTTTTGCCAAAGACAGATCTGCCTGCTGACTGCTCTTTGCCTTGGACAACTGTGCTCTAAGACAAACAACTTATTCTTAGTGGAAAACAATCCATGTCAGCTATCACATGTGCTCCCCAACGCAAAGGCTTGCCTGATGACAATCAAATGAGTGTGGAATTTGCACTCACTGAATTGCCTCCTCTGTTTTGTTTTTTAAGGTTGTGAAATATTGACAAGCAAAAAGAGGCTTACTTAGTTCCGCTCATCTGTAAGGACCATTTTCTCCTGACAACCTCTTAGAAAATCTCCAAATTTAACTTGAAAACAAACCAGTCACACTTTGGGGCAAATTCTGAAGGTTTTGGTTTAGAAATCTACAACACTGGAGGAGGTCAGTTTTATGGGGACATTTGGACAAAACCTGCTTGTTTCAGAACACTAGCTCGCCAAACCTCTCAGCTAATCCTACACTTAAAAGCTTTTTAGCAGTATACATTTTGGAATCTTCCGTGTGTCCCAGAACACACAATATGGATCTAATTAGGTTCAGCTGCCTTATGTTAGTAATAAAATGGCAAAGAGAGAAAGAGAAGTGGGGGCGGGGGCTTGGTTCATCCCCTCTCATCCCCTGGTGATCACAAACTCCCAAGTCGTGCGCATCATCAGTGCTCACTCGGAGCAGCACACGCTTCTTAATTTGGTACCCCGCTCAGGGCTCAAACTTTTCAGCGGCTGAGTTCTCATAGATCTGGAAGAGATTTTATAGGAGGGCTGGAGCCCAGCGCTCCAACCCCACCCCGCCCCCACCGCGCGGGCCGGCGCACCCAGCCCGCGGCTCGGCTCCAGTACTCACACCAGCGCGGACGGGCAGGGCTTCTGGTTCCAGGCACAGTTGTACTGAGCCTGAACAAAACTCTCGCTTCCCTCCAGCACAGAGCAGCTCACGTTCTTGTTCACGATGTAGGCGCACCAGTTCCTGGGGTGAAGGAAAGCGGGCACAGTGTAAACCCGGAGAACAATGAGGCCGGGATGCGCCGACACAGATGCGGACTACGAGGGTCGGGGGCCCGTCGCCCCCTGCGCAGGCGAGAGCTTGGCAAAGCAGGCCCTGGAGGGTGCGCTGGTGCGCTTTGGAGAGTGGGCACCTCTAATCGAGCAAGAATGGGGTTGGGGTGAAGCACCCACGGTCCCAGGGGCCCCGACAACTCCTGGGCATAGTTTCCGGATTGCTCTGCGGGAGACTCCCTGCGCCCCACGCCCCCAGAGTCAGCCCTGCACGAAGCGCCGGCCACCGAGCGCACGGCCACCCGGAGGAAGAGTCGCCTAGGGACCCCAGCTGCCGCTCATCACCTTTGGCAGGACAGCTCCGGGCCCAGCTGCGGGTCGGGGAGGGGCTGGGAGCTAGGGTGCTTAGGTTTGAGGCGAGCAGAGGGGACGCGCACTTACTTGTTCCTGGCGCTGGGCCGCGCGGGGTACCCGGACTGCGGACCCGCGTGGGACAGCCC
>NW_006159655.1:1215832-1221970 GCF_000334495.1 Tupaia belangeri chinensis | reverse complement strand
GGGCGCGCCGCCGCCGCCCCCTCCGGCTTCCCGCTCCCACTTCTCCTTTTGCAGCCCCGTGCGCCCTGCGCTTCTCCTCGGTCCCTCAGTGACGCACAGGTCCCCTCGGGTGCCGCCCTCTATTTCACTTCCCTCTCCGAAACGTGATTCTCCCTCCAGCACGTCTCCCTGTCTCCAGTCTCCTCGTCTCTCGGCAGGGGGTGTGGGGTGAAAGAGCTAAAGCGTTTGGGATAAGGGTCTACGTTACAGAATTTCCAATTACTCATTCCTTTGGTCTCTTCCCAGAAGCGGAGCAACTCCGCCTCCCACCTTCCAACAGGCGCGCCCGGGCCCCTCGGGAAGTGGCCGCAGTCGGCGAGTCTGGCGGTCCTCACGTTGTGCCTGGGTGCCGGCTTCCCGGGGTGACTAAAGCAGGTCTTTATCAGTCCCCAGGGGGTGAGGAGTGGGGCATCGACTCGGATTTCCTCATTTGGAAAGACTTGGTCATTCCCTCACAACCCTCATGGAGTTCAGGGGGGCATGAACGCTGGTCTGTTTCTGTACCCAGCGCTGCCCTATGTCCGTTTCACACAGCCCTTCAGGTTCTGAAGCGTGACCCCAGAAGGAGATTATACACTGCACTCATTTTTGCAAGGTGAGCCCACAGCCTCTGCTTCCGACGTTGCCCTCAGAACTTCGCTAACATTAAAGTGTTCACTCCACACAAATACCGACTTTGCTTTTTAACAGTTCAGACACTGCTACACATTTTTCTTTCACTTGCTTGCATGTTTTCTGCCTGTTCTTGAATTGCATTACTCTACCCATTTCTTCTGAGGATGAAGTAACTGCACAGAAGAATGTTTAATAAAAGTCACCGCTGAAGTATTGCTGTCTCAGGGGCTGTTGGAAAGGGCTTTGTATTCGAAATAACCTGCTGCCTCTAATGAACAGGACAATGAGGTTATTTGCAGACTGCATAGATAAACTACTGCGGTATCTGTGGGTTAACAGGGAGGCTGGCGTGTCAACCGTTATGTGGGTGATAAAGCTTTGCTGTGTTCCCATGCTACTAAATGAAGCCATGGGTCCACTTTTGTTTCTAATATGCTTTGATGGTGCTGTTAGGCCTTTTGATTTGCAAATAGAAGAAAATTCCCTAAGCAGAAACTTCACAAGAGCCAAAAATTATACCATGTAAGGACACAATCTGCACATGAACTCTCTCAATGAAAGATCATGCAAATAAAGGACCGAAGTCATCCCAGCCTTCAAAAGAACCACCCAGGGGAGGGGGCTAACAGAAGAGGACACAAAGCTGTCTAGTGTAACCTAACCCAGTCTGTATCTTTCTGTGTGACTTCCCTATCTCACTGTCCTAACACTCTTTGGTCAATGAAGTATCATCGGAAAGAAGGAAATGAAGGAAAGTAAGAGCAAAATGGAGGAAACGCAGAGAGCTATGTCTACCACTAGCAGCTAACAACTGCAACTTCTCCATACGGGTAACCCTCAAACCTGTAAATGAGTTGACCTGAACGAATCAAATTTATTTTTCCTTTGAATCCAAGTTAAACAAGGTTGCCACCCAAGAGCCTGAGGACCAACTTTCCATTGAGATGGCCCCAGTCCTACGTGAAATCAACCATAAATGGCATCCACCAGTCAATAGATGTTACTCTGAGCATCTGTTGCAAGCTAGGCATTGTGCAAAAATACTGAAGGTTCATGAGTGAGCCAGCGCTGACGTGGGCCCTTCGTTTACAGAGCTTCCGGGCGTTCTTGTGTAATGAAGGGTTAAAGTTCCTGAATTAAACTAGCCGATGTTTATCTCATGTGTCTCTAGGCACAGGCCAATGTGATCAGTGTATACCTGGTGTGAGGCTGCTCTGGGGTCATGGAAGAAGACTCATGGCTCTCCAGAAGTTTCCAGAAGACTTAAGGCCAACATCCCAAGAGGTCCTCTTCCCTTTCTCTTCTTCAGCCAGAAGGGACACAACAAACTCAAAAGCAGAGAGTCCTGCACAAGAAGCAAGGCAGGGGTTCCCTGAGTAGAGAGGGCCTGAGCACGTTAAGAAACAGGCCCAGCCATAGTAGGACATGTTGGCTGCTGCTGCTGCCGCTACTAGGCAGAACTGGAGCCACATGAGAGGCAGGGGTTCAATTCTCAGCACCCCCCCTAGAAGCCAGGCAGGGTGGTAAGCACACCTTAGTGCAGTGACTGGAAGGTTGAGGCAGAAGGAGCACAAGCTTGTAACCAGTATGAGCAACATCATGAGACTCAGTCTGAAAGAACTGGGAGTTGGGGCTGTTATCTGTGGTCCCAGCTACATGGGAGGCTGGAGCAAGAGGGTCGTGACATAGCAAGACTCTGTCAAAAGAAAAGAAAAGAGAAAAAGAGAAGAGACAAGACAAGACTAATTAGGCAGGTCATCTGGTCCCAGCCATAAGGAACAATGTATATGATTGGGAGAATGCTATAAGCGTGAATTCTTTGTACACTAATTATCTTTTTTAAAAGGATTATTTTATTTAACTTTATCTATCTATCCATTTACTTATTTTGACTAGAGAGGGACAGAATGACGGGGGGGGGAGGGGAGTGAGAAACTGAGCTGCCAGGTCTGGGACTTGAACCACGGTTGTTGGTCATGTGGGAGTCCAGTGCCCTTAACCACCATGCTATCTGCCCCTACCAGTTATCTTAAACAGTTGAAAACTATCAGTTTCCTGTAACAGTCTGATAAAATTTCTTCTACTTTTAAAACAAAAATTTCCTATAGTAACTTACCCCTTCCTGTGACCAACTTGCCTAAAGCACAGATATAAGGTGACTCCTTCCTAACAGCCATTTCCTCATTCACTTGCTGGGTCGTGTTATAAGATGCTCCTCAGGCTTGTACTGGGGGACACTTCTGGGAAGCATTGCGCCTCCTGGGCCTCCAGCATACCCCTGCGCCCCTCAGTTGCTTGACAGAAAAGGAGGGTGGATGCCCATTACTGAAGCAGTGGGTGGATACATTTCCCCACCTCCATTGTCATCTGGGCACGGGACACTGGATCAAGATGAACAGATTTGCATCTAGGATGTGGTCAAAAATCATAAGACTAGCCTGGGCTTTCCATCCTCTGATCCCTCAAATTTGCTTTTTGTAACTAAAAAAAAAGTTCCTCTCCCCCACCCCACCACAATATTTCTAAGAATCTTTTAGGTATATTTACTGCTTCTTCATTCTGGCTAGCCAACGACAGACAAAAGGAAATACTTGAAGACTAGATGCCACAAATGAGTTTTTGTTTTTTAAGAATTATTTATTTTTAATTTGTTCTTATTATTTTTTAATTTGATCAAAGAGAGAGAAAGGGAAAGTGAGAAAGCAAGTTGCCCCATCCGGGACTCAAACTGTGGTTGGCCACGTGAGAGTCTAGTGCCTTAACCACTATACCATCCGCCAGCCCCACTGCAAATGAGTTTTTAACAACAAAGCATTGCTAACATATTACCCTAAGAAAATGTCTTAGATGTTCATAAATTTATGATAAGATAGCCTTCATTTTTTTTTTAATGCAGTTTGATATGGAAAGAGAAAGTATCTCTGAGAAAAATCAACTTGCTGTGTATCTAGCTTGGTCTGTGTTTCAGAATGCCAGGGTTTGAGTGATACAATTTAGTTTAGCTTCATTTGAGAAGGGTATTGCACTAGGCAAGGTGCCTTCAGAGTGAAATTAATTGCCAGACTTCGAAATGTACATATAACAGCTACTTTCCTGTCTCATCAAAGGCTTTGATCAAATAGATGAAAACAAAACAGAAATTACTTGCTCTCCTTAATTTTTCTTTTTCTTTTTTTTTTTGGAGAGGTTTTTGCTATAGGGCGCATGCACTCCCCAGGAAGACAGAGAGAGACAGAGAGACAGAAAGCGAGAAATCAGCCCCTGGGGGGGATGGCCATGCTGCAGTCCCTTCTCCTCTCGGGATCTTGGGCAGGCACACACATACGCCTGGCGTTAGTTTAAGCCACCGGGTCCAGGACTCGAACAGCAGTCAACTACATGGGAGTCCAGCAACATAGCCATTACGCTAACGGCTGGTCCTTCTCCTTAATTTTTCTTAACCTACTTATTTGCAAATATCCCATTTGCTATACATAGCTAAAGAGTAAAAAAACACAATCAGTATCTTCTGAACTCAGGACAGCTCTTAAGTGACTGATTGGATGACATTCTGATCAACTATGGCCATTATTTTAATCATCTCTCTCTCTTTTTCTCTCTCTTTTTAGAGAGATTTTTGTTATAGGGCATATGCGCTCCCCAGAGAGACAGAAAGAGAGAAATTATACCCCAAGGGGATGGCCCCAGCTCAATCCCTTCTCTTCCATTCTCCTCTTAGGATTTTGGGTATTCCCACATTTGTGCCTGGTGTGAGTTTCAAGGTGTTGGGTCCAGGACTCAAACTACAGTCGCCACGTGGGAGTTCAGCACCATAATCATTACACCTTCTGCTGGTCCCTTAATCATCTCTCTTGAGAGATGCCAGTAGGAATTTTTCTATATTGACTAGGGGTAAGTGGTTTGTTTGTTTGTTTTTAATTTGTCAGAGGGCCCATGCACCTGCTGGGGAGAGAAAGACAGAGAAAGAAGCAGAGTAGGGACCAGCAGTTAGCATAATGGCTATGTCGCTGAACTCCCATGTAGCCCACTGTGGTTTGCGTCCCGGACCCAGTGGCTTAAAACTTACACCGGGCGTATGTGCGTGCATGCCCGCCCAAGATCCTGAGAATGGAGGAGAAGGGATTGCACCATGGCCATCCCCCCTGGGGGGTGATTTCTCACTTTCTATCTCTCTGTCTCTCTCTGTCTTTCTGGCGAGTGCAAAAGCCTCTCCAAAAAAAAAAGAAAGAAAGAAGCAGAGTGAGAAGATACACTCCTCTTCCCTCCATGGGGCATGCTCTGATCACAATCTCTTTTCTATTTCTTCCTCCTTTTGGGATTTTGGATATGTACACATACGTGTCAGGCATGTTTTCAAGCTGCCAAGTCTGGGACGCAAATTGCACAGTTGACCACATGGGATCCAGCTGCCTCAACCACCAGCTGGCCTGGGCATGTGTTTAATACATTTTACACTATCACCTGAGAATTTCAAAACTGCAAAAAGTTGAGATCATGGGGCCAGCAGGTAGGATGGTGATTAAGGTACTGGACTCCCACATAGTCAACAGTGGTTCAAGTCCTGGACCTAGTAGTTTGAAAATCACACCAGGCATGTATGCGTGCATGTCCAAAATCCAGGAGGAGAATGGCGGAGAAGGGACTGTGGCATGGCTATCCCCACGAGGGGGTGACTTCTCATTTTCCTTCTCACTGTCTCTCTCCAGCAAGCACATGCATCCTATGACACCTATATTTTATTTTATTATTATTACTATTTTTAATTTGACCAGCAAAAGAAAGAAAGAGGAAAAGTGAGAAAGCAAGCCGCCAGGTCTAGGACTTGAACTATGGTCAGCTATACAGGAGTCCAGTGCCTTAACCATTATGCTAACTGCTGGCCCTAAAATAAAATCTTAGGGTAAAAACTGAAATCATACCTGAAATCAATCGTGAAAAATAAGTGTTTAGGAGTTCATGCAATGGAGTGTATTGTTTAAAATGTGGCATCCTTACCTACTTGATTCTAGACAAGCAATAAACTTCTCTCTCAAGTTTCTCCTCTGAATATTGGAACACTTCGTGTGGCTGTTGGAAAGGTTAGTGGAGCAACCACATGACTGCTTACATGCTGTGTGTGTCGGCAAACAACAAATGGGGGCTGAACATTCATAGTTGCTATTGTTACTCACCACTTCAGGAACAACAACACATTTGCTGTCAGGTTCAGAAGCTTTTTATTCTTTTCATATGTCAATTGACGTGGAAGCCAACCATTTACTGTAGTCCATTCCTAATAAGGAGTGTAGAGAGTGTGCACATGTATAACTCAGAGTAACCCCAAATGTGAAGGTCGGCTTGGTGGCACAGCAAGTAACACACTGTATAAGTGATACTGGATCCAAACAGAAGACTGCAGTTCAGTTCTCCAGAATTTTTTGCTATAGGACGCATGCACTTGCCGGAAAGACAGAGAGAGACAGAAAGTGAGAAATCACCCCCCAG
>NW_006159655.1:1175200-1200656 GCF_000334495.1 Tupaia belangeri chinensis | reverse complement strand
GCTGGTCCTTCTCCTTAATTTTTCTTAACCTACTTATTTGCAAATATCCCATTTGCTATACATAGCTAAAGAGTAAAAAAACACAATCAGTATCTTCTGAACTCAGGACAGCTCTTAAGTGACTGATTGGATGACATTCTGATGGACTATGGCCATTATTTTAATCATCTCTCTCTCTTTTTCTCTCTCTTTTTAGAGAGATTTTTGTTATAGGGCATATGCGCTCCCCAGAGAGACAGAAAGAGAGAAATTATACCCCAAGGGGATGGCCCCAGCTCAATCCCTTCTCTTCCATTCTCCTCTTAGGATTTTGGGTATTCCCACATTTGTGCCTGGTGTGAGTTTCAAGGTGTTGGGTCCAGGACTCAAACTACAGTCGCCACGTGGGAGTTCAGCACCATAATCATTACACCTTCTGCTGGTCCCTTAATCATCTCTCTTGAGAGATGCCAGTAGGAATTTTTCTATATTGACTAGGGGTAAGTGGTTTGTTTGTTTGTTTTTAATTTGTCAGAGGGCCCATGCACCTGCTGGGGAGAGAAAGACAGAGAAAGAAGCAGAGTAGGGACCAGCAGTTAGCATAATGGCTATGTCGCTGAACTCCCATGTAGCCCACTGTGGTTTGCGTCCCGGACCCAGTGGCTTAAAACTTACACCGGGCGTATGTGCGTGCATGCCCGCCCAAGATCCTGAGAATGGAGGAGAAGGGATTGCACCATGGCCATCCCCCCTGGGGGGTGATTTCTCACTTTCTATCTCTCTGTCTCTCTCTGTCTTTCTGGCGAGTGCAAAAGCCTCTCCAAAAAAAAAAGAAAGAAAGAAGCAGAGTGAGAAGATACACTCCTCTTCCCTCCATGGGGCATGCTCTGATCACAATCTCTTTTCTATTTCTTCCTCCTTTTGGGATTTTGGATATGTACACATACGTGTCAGGCATGTTTTCAAGCTGCCAAGTCTGGGACGCAAATTGCACAGTTGACCACATGGGATCCAGCTGCCTCAACCACCAGCTGGCCTGGGCATGTGTTTAATACATTTTACACTATCACCTGAGAATTTCAAAACTGCAAAAAGTTGAGATCATGGGGCCAGCAGGTAGGATGGTGATTAAGGTACTGGACTCCCACATAGTCAACAGTGGTTCAAGTCCTGGACCTAGTAGTTTGAAAATCACACCAGGCATGTATGCGTGCATGTCCAAAATCCAGGAGGAGAATGGCGGAGAAGGGACTGTGGCATGGCTATCCCCCCGAGGGGGTGACTTCTCATTTTCCTTCTCACTGTCTCTCTCCAGCAAGCACATGCATCCTATGACACCTATATTTTATTTTATTATTATTACTATTTTTAATTTGACCAGCAAAAGAAAGAAAGAGGAAAAGTGAGAAAGCAAGCCGCCAGGTCTAGGACTTGAACTATGGTCAGCTATACAGGAGTCCAGTGCCTTAACCATTATGCTAACTGCTGGCCCTAAAATAAAATCTTAGGGTAAAAACTGAAATCATACCTGAAATCAATCGTGAAAAATAAGTGTTTAGGAGTTCATGCAATGGAGTGTATTGTTTAAAATGTGGCATCCTTACCTACTTGATTCTAGACAAGCAATAAACTTCTCTCTCAAGTTTCTCCTCTGAATATTGGAACACTTCGTGTGGCTGTTGGAAAGGTTAGTGGAGCAACCACATGGAAACTGCTTACATGCTGTGTGTGTCTGCAAACAACAAATGGGGGCTGAACATTCATAGTTGCTATTGTTACTCACCACTTCAGGAACAACAACACATTTGCTGTCAGGTTCAGAAGCTTTTTATTCTTTTCATATGTCAATTGACGTGGAAGCCAACCATTTACTGTAGTCCATTCCTAATAAGGAGTGTAGAGAGTGTGCACATGTATAACTCAGAGTAACCCCAAATGTGAAGGTCGGCTTGGTGGCACAGCAAGTAACACACTGTATAAGTGATACTGGATCCAAACAGAAGACTGCAGTTCAGTTCTCCAGAATTTTTTGCTATAGGACGCATGCACTTGCCGGAAAGACAGAGAGAGACAGAAAGTGAGAAATCACCCCCCAGTGGGGGATGGCCACCCTACAATCCCTTCTCCTCCATTATCCTTTTGCGCCTGGCATGACTTTAAGTCACCAGGTCCAGGACTTGAACAGTGGTCGTCTATGTGGGAGTCCAGAGATGTAATCATTATGCCATTTGCTGGTTCCTCTCTCCAGGAGACTTGTAAACACCCAGCACATGGTCATGACTCTAGCTGACTGAGAAGGCTGAGGGGGTGGGGGACAAATGGGTATCTCAGAGTGAAACCCTATTGGGGGTACTTGCCTTTCTTTCTCAAGAAATAAATAAACTTAAGAAGAATAACCCTACATGTGTAGTTAAGAATAGAATACTGGACTCTTTACTTCTAGACTAGCTTGTTTTGTTTTTCTCTACTGTTCCCAAGAGAAAATAGGCAGCTCATCTTATTGTTCAGGAGATTTCATCCTCTACATTGCAAAGGAATGTATCTTAGAACATTTCAATGAGCTCTTTGGGAGGATTAATAACTCTAAATGACTAAGTTCATACCATCAGGCAATTCATCTTCCTCAATATCTTTTTCTCAGAAAGATGAAGTTGGTTACTAATTTTATACCCCTTAATTTTTCTCAGACATTTCTTAGACCTAAGAATACTTCCTACACTGCACAGCAAAGGACACCATAATTAGTGTGAATCGACAACCCTCGGAATGTGAGAGAATTTTTGTTAACTATGCCTCACATAAGGGACTGATAACCAGAATACACAGGGAACTCAAGGGGCTTACACGGAAGAAAAAGATGAACCCAATTAAAAGATGGGGATATAAGATGAATAAACAACTCTCTAAGGAAGACATACGAACAGCCAAAAAGCATATGAAGAAATGCTCAACAGCCCTCATCATAAGGGAGATGCAGATCAAAACCACAATGAGATACCACCTAGCTCCTATCAGAATGGCAGAGATTAAAAAAACAAAAACTGAAAAGTGCTGGAGGGGATGTGGTGAGAGGGGAACACTCCTACACTGTTGGTAGAAATGTAAATTGGTCCAGCCACTGCAGAGAACAATGTGGAGGTTCCTCAAAGACCTTCAAATAGAACTACCATATGATCAGCAATTCCACTCCTGGGTATCTACCCAAAAGACAGGAGAATGCTCAGCCAGAAAAGTGCTTGCACATCTATATTAATTGCAGCCTTATTCACGATTACTAATATATGGAACCAACCCAAATATCCACAAACAGATGAATGGATTGAAAAAGTGTGGCACATATATTCCACAGAATACTATTCAGTCATAAAAAACAACAGTGTCCTGGAATTTGATGGAAAGTGATGAATATGGAAGATTTATTGCTGAGTGAAGCAAGTCAGGCTATGAAAAAGAGACATTGTATGTTTCCACTTAATATATACCGACTGTCCACACTGCATGGTACAGACTGAAATAGTGGAGGACATAAAAGCATTAAAAATTGTTATGGATACTAGAGACAAAGTGTGGGAGGGGAAGAGCATAGGAAAGGAAATTTGGGGAAAAAAATAGAGAGGTAAGATATTTGTGGGACACAGATATGGTTTATTATTTGTTCATGAGGATGTGTATAGTATTCTCAGCTGGGCTGGACTGAGGTATATGTCATGCTGAGTAAAGTCTCTTTACAATCTAAATGATGTCTAGCAATTAAATGTATATATGTGTGTGTGTGTGTGTGTGTATATATATATAAAGAATACTTCCTACAACTCCCTGTATACCACCTACCATCTACTAAACTGCAGAACTCATCATTGTCACACTTATAATGTGGTTTTTAACACGTTTTTTTTTGGTCTTAACTTTCTAGTAGTTTAGGTTATGTCATTCTTTTTTTTTATTTTTTGGTCTTAACTTTCTAGTACTTTAGGTTATATCATTCTTTTTTATTTTTTAAAAGAAGAATTAGTTTTTATTTTAACTTTTATTTATCTCTTTATTTTTAATTTGACCAGAGAGGGACAGAGCAAGAGCAAGGGAGAGAGAGAAAGTGAGAAAGTAAGCCATCAGGTCCAAGACTTGAACCGTGGTCAGCCATGTGGGAGTCGAGTGCCCTTAACTACCACGCCACCTGCTGGCCCCTAGGTTATGTCACTCTAAATAATGTTTCAAAAATTTCAAAGCAGTCAGTTATTACTTGCAGTACTTATGTTCCATAAAGTTCTGTGAACACTGGATTAGCAAATACTTCACTACTGCTCCTAGGGGACATACACAGATTCCTACCTCCTCTGGTCACAATGTTTTGATCAAGCAATACATTGTGTTATGTGTGTTCCTGTGTAAAGTTGCCTTATTTAATATATGTCGTTTATTCATTAGCACTGAACTCATGGCCAATAGCGCTGTAACTATCTGCACAAAGCTTACGGAACACACATATTTTCTCCATAAGGCATATTACAGCCTTCTTGTGTTTAGGAGCATTAGCCAGAACTTCAGCACTATGCTTGGGAGCATTTCAAACAGTGAAGTCACCAACAAAAAGTACAAAAATGAAAAAAACGTGGTATTACATGACCGAGCAAAGAACCCTCATTCAGAGTATGAGGAGAAACAAGAAGGCATGACACTGCCCAATTTATCCTCAATTGGGAACATGCATGTTGGGTGACTTGTATTTTTTACCACTCTGTCGACAGATGACCACACAAGTGCCACGAGTATTGAGGCTACAAATTTTCTCATCATCCTTTCAGGACTTGGTGCACACATGCCTGGTGTGTTTCTTAAGCTGCCGCGTCCAGGACTCAAACTGTGCAGTTGGCATGTGGGATCCAGCTGCCCTGACCACCACACCACCGGCTGACACCATTAATGTTTTTAATAAATAGAGGCTGAGACCAGCAGGTGGTGTGGTCATTAAGGGCACTGGACTCCCTTGTGCCCGACTGCGGTTTGAGTCCTGGATCTGGCAGCTTGCTTTTTCACTTTCCCTCTCTCTGTGTCACTCTGTCCCTCCCTTATCAAAATGGGGGAAAAAAAAAAAAGGTAAATAAAATAATTCTTAAAAATAAAATAGAGGCAGAGGTCAGCTGGTAGATTAGACTGGAATACATGGCCTTAGATGTAGCCAGGAGTGAGGTGAAGCAGGATGCCAGATAGGACTGAGGAGAAATGGTCTTCAGGAAAGGATGGAGGCCAAGTCAGTTAAAGGACGCCGTAAGGGCTGATGGAGAAAAACACTCCTGTTTGTTTTCTCTCTTATCCAAAGATCACTCGGGTGGCCAGATGTCCTGATTTGCCCGTACTGGTCCCAGGTTACTTCTGTGGTAGATCAGTTAACACTATTAATTATTTTTAGTGTTTCTTTTCATCTTCAGAGTGCCTGGGTTTAGACAATAAATTACATGGTCATTCTAAGAAACCTAAAATGAACCGAAGGCCACACTAGGTTTGTTTAACACATCGCTATAAAGGCAAAAACATTAGTAAATGTCAATGCAAATAATAAAACTACCAAATAACAAAGAGCTAGACTATAGTAACTCATCACTTTACTTTTGGCAAGTTCTCTTTTTGTTCCATCAAAACCACATGCATTTTGGTAACTTTTTGAAGTTTATATTTTTTTATTATTTTTTTTTAGAGGTTTTTGCTATAGGGCGCGTGCGCTCGCCAGACAGAGAGAGAGACAGAGAGACAGAAAGCAAGAAATCACCCCCCAGGGGGGATGGCCACGCCGCAATCCCTTCTTCTCCATTCTCCTCTCGGGATCTTGGGCACACACGCACACGCACCCAGCGTGAGTTTTAAGCCACTGGGTCCGGGACACGACCACGGTCGACTATATGGGAATCCAGCGATATAGCCATTACGCCAACTGCTGGTCCCAGTTTATATTATTTTTAAGAAGTTGATTAAATACTTGAGACTTAATAGTTTGGTTGTTGATGAAGCTGAATATTTGGATTAGCTTTCCTTGGCCCTATCTTCTCAGAGTTAATTGCTTAAAAATTTATAACCAGGGTCATCCTATGCCCTAGTGGCTAAGGCAGCTGGATTCCACATGGCTGACCATGAGGTTGGATTCCTGGACCCATGTGTTTCCTTGAAACACATGCCAGGCACATACGCACACATACGTGTGCATATCTCAAAAGGAGAGAGAAATGGAGAAGGGTTTACAGGGTCACCATTCCCCATGGAGGTGTTTTCTCACTTTCCCTCTGACAAGTGAGTCTGACCAAAAAAAAAAATTATAACCAGATACATTTCACTATAGTATACTTTTAGATTCATGCTTAGGAACAAAGAATACAATAGTGTGGTACTATATTGTATTTAAATGCCCTAGCACAAGTGTTACAGAGTAAATGAGGTTCTATTTGCATATGGCTCACAATCTAAGCCATATTGACATCTTAGAATAACTATTGGTTAAATATATATATATATAACAATGTAAATAGTATGCTTTGGACAGATCAAAGTTGCTAATATCTTTTGACTAATGGAAAATCCAAGGCAAGAAGCGAGTTTCATATTTAAAGAAGGTCGAGGTGCCCAGGAGGAGAGTGACATAGTTTTCTATTACACAATCTTACATGAGTTTTCCTTTTAAAAAATAAAAACAAAGTATTTTATTTCTTAAATATTCTGAGGTTATACTTTCTAAAGGACCATTTGAGGGCAAAGTGGTGCCAGTATTCTTGAGAAAAATAGAAAGGACATTTAAAAAGGCAGCAGAATTTAATTCGAGTGTGTTCTAACCCTAAAAGAACCTCTCATTGTGCTACTGGGGATTCCAAGTTAAAAAAGCATTTTTTGTTTGTCTTTTGTTCTTTTTAGAGTTTTTTTAAAGAATGATTTTATTCTATTTTATTATTATTTTTTAAATTTGCTATAGGGCACATGTGCTCACCAGAGACAGAGAGAGAGAGAGAGAGAAAGTGAGAAAGCAAGCTGCCAGGTCTGCGACTCTAACTGCAGTTGACCATGTGGGAATCCAGTGCCTTAACCACTGTGATATCTGTTTTGGCCCCAGCTTTAGGCTTTTGTCATAGGGCATGTGTGCTCACTGGAGAGAGAGAGACAGTGAAAGGGAAATTGAGAAATAACTCCCTCGGGGAAATGCCCATGTCACAATGTCGTCTCCATTCTTCTAGGATTTTGGGCACACAAGCACATGTACCTAGCATGATTTTCAACCCGCTAGGTCCAGGACTTGAACCACAGTCAACCCTATGGAAGTCCAATGCCTTACCCACCATGCTTTGCATTTATTATTTATCAAAGAGACTTTTGCTACAAGGCGCATGTGCTCACTGGAGAGACAGAGAAAGTGAGAAATCCTCCCAAGTGGATGGCCATGCCTCAATCCCTTCTCCTTCATTCTTCTCTCGGGATCTTGGACACACATGAACACGAACGTGGCATGACTTTCAAGCTGTCAAGTCCAAGACTCAAACCAAGGTTGACCATATTGGAGTTCAGTGCCCTAACCACTATGGTACCTACCTGGTGGCTGGCCCCTAACTCAACAAATCTTTCCAAAAGTGAACACAGCCATGTAATCAGGCCCCAGATCGTGCAGCAAATCCTGACCAGCACCCAGGGCCCCTCATGGCTTTCAGTTACCAGTACCACCCAAAGTCACGTCTATTCTGATTTCCGTCATGATTATTTTTTCAAAATCCATTTATTTCCTGAGAGGAAGATGGACAGACAAGCACCCTCACAATGTGATCGTCTCCCAAACCTTCCCAGCCAGTCAGGACCCCAGGCACACACGTTCCCTTCCTCCCCCGGCATGTACAAGCTTCATTTTATCCTGACCTCCCCCGTGGCTTCAGCGTTCTGGAGTGGCACACCACTCTGTGCCATTGCAGCTTGGTAGGCCATCGAACGCTTTTGAATAAAAGTTTGTGGGAGGAGAAAAATGATTTTTCATTCATGTTATTCACATTTTTACCCTATATCTGGCACAATGTCTGGGGCAAAATACTGGTTTAATAATGCGAGTTGAACGAGTGAACAAAAGCAGATGGATATCTGAATTTTACAAAGCAATCGACTGCATCGACATACATAATATACACAGGGAAACTGACTCTCAGTCTGGGTGAGAACTAGGATCTGGGGAAACTAACTTGTAAGCAAGTTGAAAGCTCAGACTTTGCACAAAAGAGGACACTCCAATTTTATTTAACAAATGTAAAACTACTTGAATAAATATAAACCTCTGTAAAGTTCTCCTTGAGCTTCTATCAACTCCCCTTATATGCCCACCATAGCTGGTAAGGCTGGCTAACCAGCCAGGGCTTGGTTTCTCTTTCTCACTTGGGAGTGGACCCATGTTACAAAGACCCTCCCACCTGACCCAGGCAGCCAACAGATGACTATTTTCAGCTCTTCTCCACCCCACTGAGGCTCAGCTTGGTCTGTCAGAGAACAAAACAGTCACCCTCTCCCTAGGCCAAGCATGTGATCCTCAGCCAGACTGCTTCCCGCCCTAATGGATGATGTAATGAGGGGCCAAGTAAGGTCTCATCCATATGTCACTTCAGCATTACGGTTCTCTTAACTGTGCTTTCAAGCAGCTGGAATTAAAAACCAGCATTGCCAAACCACTGCTTAGTAAAAGAGACCTGTCAACTACTACAGATAACAGAAAAAGGAAAACCTGTTTCAAGTTCTGAACTGCCATTCCTAAGATTCCCTGACGAAACACAAATAAATTACATTTTTTTTTTTTTTACGTTTTTGGTGAACTGATCTTTATTACCTTACCTACAAATCATGCAAGAATGCCCTGAAATAAGTTTTCGTTGAATAAACCCATTTTTACTCAGCAAAATTCAAAAGGGGAAACATCAGGCCTTTCTGGTGTAGGAAAAGCCTTTCAATAGTCCCTAAGCAATGCAATATATTGTTGTATTAGTAACTTTTTTGGTAACTTGTCTCTGCCTTGCCTTAACTATTGTGGCACATCTTGGTGCTTGGTAAAATGAAGCCAAAACTTCTGTAAGACTAGCGTCCATTTTATTATTTTGTGAAAATAAATTACATCTTTTGAAGGACAGACTCTACGAGTAATCTCATTAGATTGGGGTTGTAAATACCTTTTCAAGATACTTCAAAATGTTAAAGGGAATAGGTCTGGATAACGAAACGTATTTCATCTGAGGATGGTTTCCTCCAGCCTGTCTCCTATCCTCTTTCCCAGCGATGCTGGAGATGAGCCTTGAAAGTCAGTGCAGAACTGAAGTCCAAACTACAGAAACACACACATCCGTATAACCTACATTAAAAGTAGTCTTCAAAAATAGGAATGTTGAATCCAGAAATAAATCTAGTTTGCTTAAAGATGGCTGAACAGGGAGAGTTCTTCTTTTTACCTTTTCCAGTTAGGTTTGATTAGATGCCCTTAAGTGATTGTAATCGTTGCACAAGGGGCTCCCTCTGTGTGAGATGGCAGGCATGACTTCCTGCCCTGGGAACTTCAGCTCCTGTGAACTTCTACAGGACTCTGATCATTCCTATCCTTTCTTGAAAGTTTTTCTCATGCCTCCAGACCCTCTTTGATGTTGTGACACAACTGATAAAGCCCCAGCCACAGTGATGTAAGCAAGAAGGCACCATTGCGCAATGCTGGAACCTTGTGTGAAGGCCTGGTGTTTGGATCTCAGGTTGACCAGGATCCTGTTGGGATCTCACTCTCTCAAAAGAAATAAACTTTAAAGAGAAAAATACTAACAAAACTCCAGAAATCAACAATAAGAAGAAAGATAATCCAACAGAAAAATGGGCAAAATATTGAAATCTGTATTCCAAAAGAGGAAACTCAAATGGCCAATAAATGAAAATGTGCTCCATCTCATTAATAATCATGGAAGTATAGGTTAATACCTAATTAGTTAGTATCTAATAAAATTAGATACTATTACATACCTGCCAGATTAAAAACTATGACACCAAATGTCTTTTTTGTGTTGGTGTTCACAGAATATCTGAGACTGGATAATTTATAAAGAAAAGACATTTCTTTCTTTCCTGAGAAGTCCAAGATCAAAGTGAGGACTTTTTTTCTGGATCATCCCATGGCAGAAGACAAGAGGGCAAGTGAACACACAACAGAGAAAAAACAAGGAGACAAGGAAAAAGGACCAAACTTATCCTTTCATCAGAAGCCTGCTTCTATGAGAATCCATTCATGAAGGCCTTTCCTTCAAGACCTAATAGCCCACTGGGGATTAAATTATCAGCACATGAATGCTGGAGACCTGCTCAGATTATAACATCAAACGTCAGTGAAGATGTGCCAAGAAACTCTCAAATATTGCTGGTGGAAGTACAAATTGATACAACTGCTTTGGAAAACTGTTCTGCATTACTGCCTTAAAAAAAAAAAAAAAAAAGACAGGGTTTCATACTATGTCACGATCCTCCTGCTTCAGCCTCCCAAGTGGTTGGATTACAATTGTATGTCACTTTATAGGTGGGCTGGGAATCACAACTGGGTCTCCTGTATGACCTCAGCCTGCCAAGTAGTGTAATTCCATCAGTCACCACATACTAACTAACATATCTGGGTCTCTGTATTACATTTTTTTAAAAAAGAATTATCTTTAGTTTTATTTATTCATTTACTTATTTTGACCAGAGAAAGTGAGAAAGCAAGCCACCAGGTCCAGGACCTGGTTGGCCATGTGGGAACATCCAGCGCCTTAACCACCATGCCACCTGCTGGTCCTGACATTTTTTTCCCCCCTAAGTTTTGCTATAGGGCACACTTGCTCACCAGAGAGAGGCAGTGAGAAAGGGAGGGAAAGCGAGGAATCACTACCCAGGAGAATGGTCACACCATAATCCCTTCTCCTCTTGGGATTTTGGGTGCACACAGGCATATGCCTGGTATGATTCTCAAGCCACAAGGCCTGGGACACAAACTCTCGGTATTGGCAGCCTGAAAAACATACAAGAGGGGCCAGCAGATGGCATAGTGATTAAATTGCCAGACTCTCACTGGCCAACCGTAGTTCAAATCCCACACCTGGTGGATTGAAACTCATGTCAGGCACATGTGCATGTGTGCCCAAGACTGGAGGTGGAAAAGGGATTTTGGCGACTCTTCCCCCTGGGGGGTGATTTCTCATTTTCCCTTTCACTGCTGCTGTCTCCCCCAACTCCTAGGTGAATGCATGTGCCCTAAGGCAAAACCTCTATAACTGTGCCCAAAATACTGACAGGGTAGAAAAATGAAGTGGAAGAGACTGAACCATGACCACCCCTATAGCGGAAAGAGGAAACTCAAATGGCCAATAAATGAAAATGTGCTCCATCTCATTAATAATCATGGAAGTATAGGTTAATACCTAATTAGTTAGTATCTAATAAAATTAGATACTATTACATACCTGCCAGATTAAAAACTATGACACCAAATGTCTTTTTTGTGTTGGTGTTCACAGAATATCTGAGACTGGATAATTTATAAAGAAAAGACATTTCTTTCTTTCCTGAGAAGTCCAAGATCAAAGTGAGGACTTTTTTTCTGGATCATCCCATGGCAGAAGACAAGAGGGCAAGTGAACACACAACAGAGAAAAAACAAGGAGACAAGGAAAAAGGACCAAACTTATCCTTTCATCAGAAGCCTGCTTCTATGAGAATCCATTCATGAAGGCCTTTCCTTCAAGACCTAATAGCCCACTGGGGATTAAATTATCAGCACATGAATGCTGGAGACCTGCTCAGATTATAACATCAAACGTCAGTGAAGATGTGCCAAGAAACTCTCAAATATTGCTGGTGGAAGTACAAATTGATACAACTGCTTTGGAAAACTGTTCTGCATTACTGCCTTAAAAAAAAAAAAAAAAAAGACAGGGTTTCATACTATGTCACGATCCTCCTGCTTCAGCCTCCCAAGTGGTTGGATTACAATTGTATGTCACTTTATAGGTGGGCTGGGAATCACAACTGGGTCTCCTGTATGACCTCAGCCTGCCAAGTAGTGTAATTCCATCAGTCACCACATACTAACTAACATATCTGGGTCTCTGTATTACATTTTTTTAAAAAAGAATTATCTTTAGTTTTATTTATTCATTTACTTATTTTGACCAGAGAAAGTGAGAAAGCAAGCCACCAGGTCCAGGACCTGGTTGGCCATGTGGGAACATCCAGCGCCTTAACCACCATGCCACCTGCTGGTCCTGACATTTTTTTCCCCCCTAAGTTTTGCTATAGGGCACACTTGCTCACCAGAGAGAGGCAGTGAGAAAGGGAGGGAAAGCGAGGAATCACTACCCAGGAGAATGGTCACACCATAATCCCTTCTCCTCTTGGGATTTTGGGTGCACACAGGCATATGCCTGGTATGATTCTCAAGCCACAAGGCCTGGGACACAAACTCTCGGTATTGGCAGCCTGAAAAACATACAAGAGGGGCCAGCAGATGGCATAGTGATTAAATTGCCAGACTCTCACTGGCCAACCGTAGTTCAAATCCCACACCTGGTGGATTGAAACTCATGTCAGGCACATGTGCATGTGTGCCCAAGACTGGAGGTGGAAAAGGGATTTTGGCGACTCTTCCCCCTGGGGGGTGATTTCTCATTTTCCCTTTCACTGCTGCTGTCTCCCCCAACTCCTAGGTGAATGCATGTGCCCTAAGGCAAAACCTCTATAACTGTGCCCAAAATACTGACAGGGTAGAAAAATGAATTGGAAGAGACTGAACCATGACCACCCCCTATAGCGGGATGCTCTCTCTCTCTCCTCTCTCTGGCAAGTACACATGCTTTGGGGCAAATTTTTAAAAAAATCCTATTACTCTAACGCATTAAGAAAAATTTTTTGACAAATTCAATGGTAGAAACAGAAAAATTCACTGTAATTAGGTTAATTTTTTAAAAGTGGAAAAACTCCACAAAACAGGATATAAATACTAAAAACCTTGTTTTAATAGGATATTTCTTTCTAATGTTATGAAGATGAATAAAAATTTACAGACATGGGCTCAGTACCAGATAATATCCTTTAAATTTACCGTTTTAAGCAATATGAACTTACACATTCACTGTAAACACATTTACGATGAAAGTTAAGAAATTTAAAAACAGCTTTTCTTGTATTTAGTTTCTTTTTTTTTTTAAAGAATTATTTAACTTTATTTATTAATTTATTATTTTAATTTGCCCAGAGACAGAGAGAGAAAGCAAGCCGCCAGGTTCGGGACTCAAACCGCAGTTGGCCATATGGGAATCCAGCATCCTTAATCACCATGCTGCCTGCCAGCCCCTTTTGTGTTTAGTTTCAGTCTTGGATATGAAACATGACTTCCCTTCCTGCTATGACAAATTATAAAAGTAAACTACTTCTATGTATTATTAAATATGTTTTCAAGTCCAGTTCCTAAAAGCTTTTTCTCCAACTTTTCTTATCTATCATTTTCATATGACCTAATTTCTACGGAGTCTAAATATCAGCAGTACTACTGTGGAAGCCAATCTTTCCTATAGTTAATTCTACTATTGCCATTTTGTATCTTTCTTCAACACAGTTACATGACTTCTAGTTACAAAAGATAGGTAAAAATTCTTACCAAGGCAATTTTTGTGGACATTTTTATTTAAAAACAAAAACAAAAGGGCTTTCTTCCCTCAGCAGAGAAGAAACAATTCTGTTTATTAATCTCACTGCATATTCAGCAAGGATTAAAAAAACACGTATTTCCTGGACAAAAAACTGTACCAAAAGTATTTCCTTACAAAATACCTTCACAGACCAACAGTCTTGGACTTACACAAAGACACACATAGTGACATACATTAGTTTGAATTAATATACAATTCAAATGTTTTGCAGCAACTTTCTACGAGACTCTTATTGCATTAATGAGTGTGTGTTTTTTCTTTAATCCCTTAAAAATAGTAATAAAAAAATTACAAAATAATGCAAATGTAGAATTAAGGCTGAGACTATATAATCTAGTATTAATAAAGTCAAACAATACTTATAAAAACTGATGCAGCTACATATTTTTTAATATATATATATGGACACATACAGGATAATTAGAAATCTGAAATGCTACTACTGTCATGAGTTCACTCATCAATTTTGCTTTTCTAAGTAGCTTAGCATTTGAATTTCCAGATACCTGTGCTTTTTCTATTTTTATCCTGAATTCTTCATTGCCTTTCCTCACATATTTACAATTAAATATCTAGCCTCTACAACCTTCCGTACACAAAAGACGAAACATTTTTGTTAAATAAATTCACACAAAAGTAATAAAAAGGCTGCTTTTAAGAAAAAATTCTAACCTTTTCATGATAATTATACTGAAAAATAGTACATATACTTTTCTTCAGGATTGCCGGTTTCACAGTCACTGCCATATTGGCACATTTTCCTGACACGTTTGCAAGATAGTAACAACCAAAGGACACGACAACTGGAAAAACTTCAGTAAATCCATACTGTATTGTCCCAGTGAGATTCAAAAAATAGAAAGGGCGCGTCCAGTCCTATCTGGATAGACATGGAAATTCATGTCCAGATATTTGTACTGTCCCAGAAACATTCAGTCTGGTAAGGTCACCCTCTTGGTCTTCTGAACACAGATGCAGAAGTCAGGACATTCTTAGTGAGACCAATGATCCCTTATCTCTATCGCCTTTCACACATCTGTTTTGGTTATAATCCTGGTCAAGGTGGGGGGAGAAAAAAACAACATTAAGTTTTAAGATTAAGTTTTGGAGTTTATTTCATTTTCTGAAATTCATCATATATATCATGCTTACATATTCAATGGAAGTATGCTCTATTAATTATAATTAATCATATAAACAGATTTGATTAAGTATATAATATAATCATTTCACACGTATGCAAAAAGTCTCAAAATAAAAGCAGTAATTAATGTGTATACATATATAGTATATGATGGATATAAATAATCAGTAGTTCTTTTATTTTCTGAGATCCAAATTTTACATATTTGGCCTACTTTTCGTATTTCCTTAAATAAGATGATTAAAATTTAACAGAAATTATTAATACTATAGAAAAGTAAAAATAAAGACAAGCAGAAAGGAAGATTTTAGAAAATTAAAGTATTAATTCAAGAAAACTGAGCCTACCACATAGAATCATATATTGCTACGCATAATTTATTGAATCTAAGATACACATTCTTTCATATTTAACATCTCTGAAATCCAGGTGCACTTAACGGTATAAATTAATTTGCAGGCTTTTTTTTAAAGAGCTTTCTGCCTTAGGGTGCATACACTCATTGGAGAGAAAGACAGAGACGGTGAGAGGGAAAAGTGAGAAATCACCCTCCAGGGTGCCAAGTCTAAGGCAGTCAGTGCTGAGACTATGGTGCAGCCTCAAGAATATGGACTTTACAGTAGCCTAGAACTACTGCTGAGAATCTTCCTCACTGGGAAGTGGGTTTTGTTCCCTTAGAAGAATGCACCTCACTGCTCAAAGATACTGCTTAAAATTATGGCAAATCTATACAAAAGCAGAGGGAATAATACAGTAAACTTTTATTTTGAGCTTTAGTAATGAACATTTTGCCAAATTTTATTTTTGAAGGAATGATTTAATCAATTATTATTACTTAATTCACTGGAGAGAGATAGAAAGAGAAAATGAGAAAGCAAGCTGCCAGATCTGGGACTTGAACCATGATCTACCATGTGGGAGTCTGGTGGTTTCACTATCAAGCCACCTGCTGGCCCACCAAATTTTATTTTAATCTGGTCACTTTTTTTCATGGAGTATTTTAGAGTATATCCAAGATATCATATTATTTAAATGACAATTCCCAATACATTTCAAACTGCACATTTAATTTACTATAGATACCATTTAATTATATACAAGTTATTAATTCTGCAATATAATCTAATAGACAGATGATATTAAAATCTCTCCAAATATCTCCAAGTTGTCATTTTAAAGTTGGTTTACTCAAATTAGAATCCAAAATCTATATATCACAATTTTTCATTTTTTTAAAAAGAACTATTCAACTTTACCCATTTATTCATTTATTTTAATTTATCCAGAGAGGGAGTAAGAGAGAGAAGGAGAGAAAGTAAGAGAGAAAGTGAGGAGGCAAGCCACCAGGTCTGGGACTTGAATCGTAATTGGCCACATGGGAGTCCAGCACCCTCATCCAGAGGACATGTGTGCTCCCCAGAGATGGAGTGGGGAGGGAAGAAATGAGAAAGCACACCCTCTCGTGGTGAATAGTCACTCCTCAATCCCTTCTCCCCTATTTCTCCCTCCTTTCAGGATTTTGGGAACTTATGCACACATGCCCAGTGTGTTTTCAAGCCCTCAGGTCTGGGACTCAGTCATTCAGTTGGCTGCATGGGACCCAGCCACTTTCATTACCATGCCACCAGCTGCCTTGTTGTATCTTTTCAATTATTTTTTAGTTTTTAACAGTCCATCCTTCTTCCTCTCCCTCAATATGTATTTTTTTTTGGTGGGGGTGCTTTTGCCATAGGGCATGTGCAGTCCCTGGAGACAGTGAGAGGGAAAGTGAGAAATCACCCCCTGGAGGCATGGCCACTCCACAACCCCTTCTCCTCCATTCTCCTCTTGGGATTTTAGGCATGCACCCATACACACCTGGTGTGATTTTCACGCTGTCAGTCTGGGGTTTGAACTGTGGTCAGCCATGTGTGAGTCCAGTGCCTTAGCCACCATGCCACCTGCTGGCCCCTCTACTCTTCTTTGATGTCACTGATTTATCAGTAAGACCAGTCATTTGTCCTGAATAAAATGTCCCATTTTGAACAACCAAATTTGACTGGCTGTTTCCTACGGTATCATCTAACTTGCTCCTAAATTCTTCCTACTTCTGCAAAATGGTAGTTAATTGAGACCTTTTCGATTTGTGAGAGAATCAAACAAATAAATCAACCTCCTTGCATCCAGAAAGATACCAGGTAGGTATTACCCTAAGGAAAACTGAGGAAACAGTCAAATAATTCTCTGCAGTGCTTAATTCTTCCACAAAAGCCAACTGAGAAAGGTTGACTAGAAGCATCATTAGATTCAAGTTACTGTCTACTAAGGTACATTTAACAGCAAATATTCTACTACTTTTAGTGTTACTGAATAATTAGTGAATTCAGATATTTCAATTTGATTTTTATTAGGAGTGGCAAAATTGGGACCAGTAGATGGTGTAATGGTTATGTTGCCGGACTCCCACATAATTGATTGTGATTCAAGTTCTGGGCTTGGTGGCTTAAAATTCATGTGGGGTGTGCATGCCCAAGCTATCACGAGGAGAATGGAGAAGGGATTGCGGCATGGCCATTCCGCCTGAGGGTGTTTCTCACTCTCTGTCTCTCTGGTTAGTGAGTGTGCCCTATAGCAAAAATCCTTCTCTCCACAAAAAAGGAGTGGCAAAATTACGGTTGCTCATTTTATCATTCTTCCTGTACTTTATTCATATATAAGAACTTTTCTAGGGCCAGCAGGTGGTGGTTGAGGCACTGAACTCCCACATGGCCAACCATGGTTTAAGTCCTGAAACTGGCGGCTTGCTTCTCACTCTCCCATTCTCTCTGTCTGTCTCTCTCTGGTCAGTACTCTCCCATTCTCTCTGTCTGTCTCTCTCTGTTCTGTATTAAAGAATAATGATAATAAATAAAAATTAAAAATAAATCTTAAAAAAAAAAGAACTTTCTATAAAGAAGGATTTCTATTTGGTAACCTAAAAGACAGTTCATGTAAAAAGACAGAATACATGTCTTTTCTACATAAATACATTTATTTTTGCAACACTAAATTAGTGCCCCCAAACTGTCAATGATGACCAAATGAGGTTTTTTGGGCATCATTTTAAATTCATGATTTTTGAAGATTATGTGTCAAAATATTTTGCAATATTTGATGCTCAAAGTGCCCCATCAGGGACTGGCAGTTAGTGTAATGGCTATGTCACTGGATTCCCATGTAGTCGACTGTGGTTCGGACCCGGTGGCTTAAAACTCACGCCGGGCGCGTGTGCGTGCGTGCCCAAGATCTCAAGAGGAGAATGGAGGAGAAGGGATTGTGGCGTGGCCATCCCCCCTGGGGGGTGATTTCTCGCTTTGTATCTCTCTGTCTTTCTCTGTCTGTCTGGCGAGCGCACACGCCCTATAGCAAGAAAAAAACAAACAAACAAAAAAACCAAAAAAAACCCCAAAAAACAAAAAACAACTTAAAATATAAAGAATTTTATCTTACTGTTCTTGTAACTTGATTAGAGGGAAAGCTTCATAACCTGGCTTCGGCCTGTGTGTTCAGGCCATCTTGGTGCTCTCCCCCTTGCCCACTCTGCTTTAACCACCACAACCTTTCCAGTTCCTCACTCGCTCCATGTTTACTACTTGCTCAGAAATTTCACGCTGATTTTCTCTCTGACTGAAACCAATCACTATGTGGCTGGCTCATTCCCACCCTTTGGTTCTCTGCTGCAAAGCATCTTCCCTTTCAACTAATACTGCTTGCTTCCCCATTGTTTTCTAACACTTGTTTTCTCTTTCCTTACAAATAGAAAAAAAAATTCTTTACTTGTCTCCCTTTTGCACAGAGTTATAGACCTTTAACAGAGGCAAGAAACATACTTTCACTCACCTAACAATATACAGCACAAAGTGAGCATTCAAATACTTACTGAGTGAATATAGAACATGCAGATGGACAGGGCACAGAATCAGAACACCAGTTTCAAATACCACATTCTCAAGGGAATACTTCTAAGGTATATACTAGAAAGTTATTCTAATGAAATACATAAATCAAATCTTTTGAAATAATGTATAAGAAACCCCAGAACTATGGTATCCTTCAGTGGTATACACCTACTACTATCTCATCTAGAGATAACAGTTTTCTTATCATTGAGGTAAGTTGCAAATGGAACTGTTGGCTTCTTGTTAAGCTGTGTGAATGGTACTGATTCTTCAAAAATTATAAGCAATTTTTAAGTAAGTAATATAAAAACTATTTTGTGGGAACCAGCAGTTAGCGTAATGGCTATGTCACTGGACTCCCACGTAGTCGACCACGGTTCGCGTCCCGGACCTGGTGGCTTAAAACTCACGCCGGGCGCGTGTGCATGCGTGCCCAAGATCCCGAGAGGAGAATGGAGAAGGGATTGCGGCATGACCATCCCCCCTGGGGGGTGATTTCTCGCTTTCTG
The DNA here is from genome assembly GCF_000334495.1 of Tupaia belangeri chinensis. Taxonomy (NCBI): domain Eukaryota; kingdom Metazoa; phylum Chordata; class Mammalia; order Scandentia; family Tupaiidae; genus Tupaia; species Tupaia belangeri. The sequence continues at coordinate 1,181,401 of NW_006159655.1, read as the reverse complement.
TCTCTGTCTCTCTCTGGTGAGCGCATGCGCCTTATAGCGAAAAAATCTCTTAAAAAACAAACAAAACAAAACAAAACAAAACTATTTTGCCTATCAATAGTTATCAAGTAGCTGATCCTATTAAGTGGAATAGTATATCAATAGTTAAACCAAACAACAGAAAGACAATTTCACTCCTAACAATGGCTTATAACATTAAAACAAACTATTAATATTTCTAAATAATCAACAAAAATCAATTAGGAAACGGAATATTTTAAGAAGAATATAAAGATTATATCTTATCTTCATCATCATCATTCTTCTTATAATATTAACTTTGAATCAAGGAGAAAATCAGAAATAAACCCATACTATTGTGTCATCAGAAAAGTTATGATGTATCTTTTCTGTGCAAAAATTTGCCATAACTTTTCTGACCCTCAGTAATTTTTTTGCTTTTAGTTTGTTTGTTTAATTTTCCTATAGGGCACATATGCTCATTGGAGAGAGACAGGGAGAGGCAGGGAAAATGTGAAAGCGTCCCCAGGTGGTATGGCCATACTGCAATCCTGTCTCCTCCATTCTCCTGTGATTTTGGGCATTCATGCACATGTACCCTGTATGTTCCTCAAACTGCCAGGTCCAGGACTTGTACTGCACAGTTGGCTACGTGGGATCCAGCTACTCACGTGGGATTTAGCTGCCTTAACCAGTATGCCACTGGCCGGGCCCCAAACTATGTTTAAAGTATGGTAACTCAAGAGCTTTGATAAACCAAGGTGGTATTTCATAGGTCATAATGGACTTACCTATTTTGTCTTGTAGTTTCTCTTCTCATTCTTTTAGGAGGAATCGGACAATCTACCACCTCAACCTTTGCTGAATGTCGCAATGAATCATTACACTTACGTGTGGGAGTCATACCTGTAAAGATGGAAAACAAAGAAAATTAACTTCAAATATTGGAATTACTATATGAAAGAAGCAAATATACCTGAATCTACAGAAAAAAATTAAATATTACTAGGACTGCCTTTTACTATTCCTGGTCAGAGAAGAGTTTACAACCATTTATTAGATAATGTGGAGATTAAAAGTTTCTGTTGATTTAGGCTCTGGATTATCTATTGATATACACTTTCTTATAGTTGGACTCTATCTCATCATAATTATTTATGTCCATACCGAGAAAATAGAAGTTAAGAAAATGGAAACACTTGCCAAGTTTTTGCTCTATTATTTTCAGATTTTTCTCTTGTTCATCGAGTTCTTGCTTTTTCTTTTTCATGTCAGGAGTGTGAAGGTACTCTAACTGACCATTAAGGTCCTCGTTTACACTGTCCAGCTTGCACACAGCAGTACGATACTGTTGAAGAAGATCTACAAAGACACCAAAGGCATCTAATTAAATTAATGATAACATGCCAAACCCATGTTCTAGGAGGAAGAATTAGTAACACTGGATAATGTGTTTATTTACATGTGAGAAGTATTTTTAAAGCTATAAAACTTTCAATGTAAACAAGTGAAATAAAACAGCACAGTACAACTGTTAAGAATGTTGTATTTTAATTTTCTTTGCTTGATTTACACTTATTTCTGTATCAGAAAAGAGTTTTTAATATGAAAGTACTCTGTCAACTGAATTCTCTCAATTAATGTCTGCAGCCTGAGATTCAGTATTAAGTCTAAATCCACATAAACATTCTGGGGGAAGGAAAATGTATTAAATATTGTCCTGTTAGAAAACCACTGCTTCCCAAAGAAAACTGATGAGTAATAGGAGTTTCCAATAAACACATCTATAAGTATAACTGTGACATCAAGCATCGTGTAGATCAAACTTGGCAGTGCTGCAATTTAGTAAATGCTCTCATTATTAGTACAGTAAAAAGAATGTCATTGCTTCCAACACACATGGCTATCACAGAATTCTTTGAAAAACACAACCAAGTAAAATATTTAAACTTAACATTTCTTAAATTGGGACCAGCAATTAACGTAATGGCTATGTCACTGGACTCCCACGTAGTCGACCGCGGTTCGCATGCCGGACCTGGTGGCTTAAAACTCACGCCAGGCGCATGTGCGTGCATGCCCAAGATCCCGAGAGGAGAATAGAGGAGAAGGGATTGCAGCATGGCCATCCTCCCTCGGGGGTGATCTCTCACTTTCTGTCTCTCTGTCTGGCGAGCGCACGTGCCCTATAGCAAAAACCTCTCCAAAAAAAACTAAACAAACAAACAAAAAAATCCCTTAAATTACTTTGCCTAGCAATGTATTATTCAGGTTTGAGTCGATTGCCTGTCTGCATGCTTTATTAGGCACTAAATATTAAATACATTGAATGTACTCTAGTCTAGGGGTTAGTAAACCAATGTCTATGGGCTAAGAATGGTTTATTCAGTTTTAAACAATTATTGCTTTTTAAAAATGCCAGAGGGTTCATGTTCTGCCAGACACACAAAAACAGAGCAAGTGAGAAAGAGAAAGAAGAGGAAGAAGGAGAAAGCATCACCCCCTCCATGTGTAAGTTCACAGCAATTCCTTCTCCATTTCTCCATTCTGTTGGGATTTGGGGCGCACAAGTACATGCATCAGGCAGCTTGCTTTCTCATTCTCCCTCCGACTATGTAGTTCAAGGCCTGAAACTGGCGGCTTGAAAAATGCACTGGGCATATGTATGTGTACACCCAAAGTTCCAAAAGGAGGGAGAAGTAGAGGAGAAAGGATTGCGGTATGACCGTTCTATGGGGGAGGTGGGGTGCTTTCTCACTTTCCTTCACACATGCTCACTCTCCAACAAGTACTCACCCTCTCTGGCAATTTAAAAAGAAAAAAAGTATTTGTACTTATACAATCGCTATAAAAACTTGGAATAATGCACAAAAAAAGGAAGATTGAGAAAAACCAGGTCTACTTTTTTCTTAGATTTTTTCATCTCATCGATTTACACATTCTATCTCTAGTATGTATGACATTTACCTTTTCTATTGACTTTAAACTTGTCATAAACATTCACCAGAGTACAAATTCAATTAAAGTATTTAATATTTCTAGTATTTTTCTGTAAAAACAAGGCTATACTATTCATTTGAGTGAGGGGGAAAATAAAAAGCCTTGTCGACACCGGCAGTTAGTGTAATGGCTATGTCGCTGGACTCCCATGTAGTAAACCACGGTTCAAGTCCCGGACCTGGTGGCTTAAAACTCACGTCCGGGCACGTGTGCGTGCGTGCACAAGACCCCAAGAGGTGAACGGAGGAGAAGGGATTGTGGTGTGGCCATCCCCCCTGGGGGGGTGATTTCTTGCTTTCTGTCTGTCTGTCTGGCGAGCACATGCGCCCTAAAAAGCAAAAACCTCTCCAAAAAAAAAAAAGCCTTGTCTATATTTAGGACTGTTTTAGTCTTATTTCCTAGACCAATTACTTGTTTGACTAATACAAATATTAAAAACCATTAGCTAGTCTTTGTGATCCATCCTCTGTGGTGAGACCACCACCAAGATGCAGATTTTTCTAAAAACCCTTACAGGGAAGACCATCACCCTATAGGCTGAACTGTCATATACAATAGGAAATATAAACGCCAAAATCCAGTATAAGGAAGGAATTCTTCCTGATCAGCAAAGACTGATCTTTGTGGGCAAGCAGTTGGACGATGGGTATATTTTGTCTAAAATATCCAAAATGAGTCCAGGTTTCATATTGTGTTGAGACTTTGTGGTGGTGCTAAGAAAAGAAAGAAGTTTTACACCACTCTCAAGAAGAATAAGCATAAGAAAAAGATGATTAAGCTGGCTGTCCTGAAATACTACCAGGTAGATGAAAATGGCAAAATTAGTTGCCTTTGTTAGGAGTGCCCTTCAGATGAATGTGGTAGCAGAGATTTCATGGCCAGCAACTTTGACAGACATCACTGTGGCAAATGTTGTCTGACTTTGTTACCTCAACAAAACAGAAGACAAGTAATTGTGTATTAGTTAACAAAAGAAATAAACAATAGAAAAAAACTAGCAAAATTTTCTGATTTATAAAGGTGACATACTGCTCCTTAAGGTATACGAAAAATGTATAGAAAAGGATAATGGGGGGGAAAAGTCTCAATTACATAACCCAGAATTAAAGAAAAACTCTCTTTTTTTTTTTCCAATGTGCAAATGCATACACCCACTGTACTGAGTGTTGCAAAGTTATCTAACCTTTTTGAGTCTCAAGTTCCTCATTTATAAAAATCAACAGCAATAACCGTTAACTTTAAAGTATGTGCCATATAGTAAGCTTCCAAATATTAACTATTATTATTCTATTTAAAATTTGCCAGTTAAGGACTGATTCCATGGTCTGGTGGTTGCAGATGGATCCAACATAGCCAACCACATGGTTTGAGTCCCGGACTTAGTAGCTTAAGAAAAAACTGGGGGGGAAAAAAAAAAGAAACAAACTGGGTATATATGTATGTGTTCCCAAAATCCCAAAAGGAGGGAAAGAAGAAACACAAAAGATTGTGATGTGACCATTCCCCATGGAGGGTGATTTTTCCTCTTCCCCTGATGAGTATGTGTGTCCTTTGGCAAATGAAAAAAATGAAAAAAAATTTTTTTTCTTCTGATAATTACAAATTTCAAGATAAAGATAAACATTATAGTCTGGCAGGTAGTTTGGAGGTTAAGGGAATTAGATCTCACATGGCTACTCTGCATTTTGAGTCCCAGAATCAGTGGTTTTAAAAAACATGCTGGGCTCATGTGCATTAAAAAATCCTGAGAAGGAAAGGGAGAAGAAGGCATTGTGGCATAACCATTACCTCTGGAGGATGATATCTCTTTCTCTCTCTCTCTCGCTCTCTCTCTGGTGAGCACACGTACCCTACAGCAAACTAAAAAGGTAAATTGAAAAGTACTGTGATTATCTTATTAAATACTGACTTATTTAACAAGAATAACATTTATTTACTTCAAGATTTAAGAAGAATGAAAACATAAGGGAGAAACCTAGCTAACATAACTCTAAACTTCTGATGTAAGAAAGCTGAAAATATTGGGCAGAAATATCCTGTTATTTTTATTTGCTTATGGTTGATTTTTCCTATTAGAATCTCAATACACACGTTCTTAAATAAAATAATAAAATCAAATTAGAAATTGTTACTAGAAATAGAAGAACCAACAGAGAGACCTTGCAATCCCAGAGACAGAGGGTAGAGCTGCTGCCCCATATATGCTGATGCTGTTCTGCCCCTCACCCAGCCAGGACCAACAGTCAGGCCCAAACCAAGTCACTTGGCTTTAGCTCATCACAAGTGACCCCACCCAGCCTGCTGTTGAGGAGGAGAGGCTCTCCAACCTGCAGGGTGAGCGCAAAGTGGTGTACCACCTTACATTCTACCTGTCAGCTCAACCTTTATCCACACTGGGAGCAGTTAGCTTTGGGTAATCAAAAACCAAAACCCTGAAAACAGGAGACTTCTAGAGGAATTTTTTCCCTGTAACTCCCCTAGCAGTATAAGGAAAGAAACTCCCCTTTGAAAACCTGAATCCCTGTGGATTGCACACTACCACTGACAGTAGAGGAGAGAAATTGGCAGAGCTTACACGTATCCTTGAGAAGTGCAGGAGCACACAGCTACAGAAACATTCTCAAAATAAGTAGGAAGAAGTATATCACCAGGTGACTAAAGATGAAAGCAGAGCGCTCTCCTCATGAGGCAGAATATCAGAAAATCTCCCTCTCAAAGGATAACTCCTTATCAATAATGAAACACACACTCACACACACACACACACACACACACACGACATTACAGAAAGTCCAGAAAATGGATTTAGAATATTCATTGTAGCAAAACTCAATGAGATGCAAGAAAAAAGACAACCAATTCCAGTAGATGAGAAAGTCTCTCCATGACTTGAAGGAGGAATTCCACAAAGAACCCTGAAAAAGAATTGAACAGAATTTCTGGAGATAAAGAATACAATGTAGGAGGACCAGCAGCTGGTGTAATAGCTATGCTGCTGGGCTCCCATGTAGTCAACTATAGTTCAAGTCCCAGACCCAGTGGCTTAAACTCACGCTGGGCACGTGTATGCGTGTGCCCAAGATCCTGAGAGGAGAAGGGATTGTGGTGTGGCCATTCCCCCAGGGGGTGATTTCTCACTTTCTGTCTCTTTCTGGTGAGCACATCCACCCTAGAGCAAAAATCTCTCCTCCCCACCCCCCC